>NC_143538.1:9654001-9712564 GCF_031878675.1 Megascapheus bottae | reverse complement strand
TTCCCTTAGTTCTTGAATTGTTATGAAAATCCTATAATCTGTTTGTATATTTGCAAGCCCTTTGTATTATAATTGTTGATATTTTTCCCTTTTAAAAAATACCATTGAAATCAGCATGACAAAATAACACTGTTGGCACTTATAGGTAACGTGACTGAGTATCTTAGAGTTTACAGTTTGTGTTTTTGAAAAAAAAAACTGAAGGTTTTTTTTTAAGTGCAACATTTCTGTATACTGTAAAAGTATAATAACTGAACTGTTTGGTCGAGTCTTTGTGTGTTATATTCCAAGGAAAATTGAAAGTATTCAGAAATTAAAATATTATTTGATATCTGAAACCTGTTTGGTTGTCCAACCTCACTGTTTTCTGTGGAGTAGAGCCCCCCCTGTAAGTTCTCATTGAGCCAGCCCTGGTTTGGGGTGGCTTCATTTGTGAACACCCCTCAATCAGTTGTGCAAAAAGGTAGACTAGTGTATTTGCCTGTTTAATTGGGTGTGTGTATGTGGGGGAAGAAGCTGAAGTTAATGGTTTATCTATGGTTTTGAAAAGGAAGCCACCCCCCCATTCACCTAATCCTCCTTTTAATTAAAAATGGATTTTCCAGGAAAAAAAAAGGCTCTTATTATTTGTCACACTTAAGTGCCTGCTTAGGGAAAGTATTGTGAAAAGTATTAGAAATCTTGAGATCAGTATCTATTTTGTGATCAGGAAAAAATAATACTCTTTTGTACATTTCTGACAGTTGTGCAGACAACTCGAGCGAGCTCATCATAGCATTGTAAATAGAGGGCAGTTGTTTACAATGCAAGAGTTTTTTCCTTAAGTAGGTGTGATTTTTAAAACCTAGATTCTGTCCTTCTCATTTAGTATGGTTGAGGGGAGATTTTCCAGTTCAGTGGTGTAGCTTATAGCCCTGAAATGTCTGTTTTTTTTAATATATATATACATATGATATGCCATATCATATATGTGGGTGTGTATGTGTGTGTATGTGTGTGTATGATACTTGCAGTAAGATTGGCTGTCCACTCCCTTCCCCCTCTGTTAGTCTGGCCATGCATAGGTCAAAAGGATCTTTTCTATTGGAGTTATGAACATACCGACATTTGGACATTTTAGATTGTGTAGGCATATAATCTGTCCTTGGGATCCTTTGTCCTTGCAAGCCAAATTAAGTGAAAGAAGAGAAAGAAGGAAGGAAACTTTACAGGGAATGCTGACTTTAGAAGTAGTAACTATTTCTTCCAGTCTTCCTTCCCACCAGCTCCACCCCCTCCCCCTTCCCATTTTCTCTGGTTTGGAAAAAGCTTCAGTACTGGAGCTTGTAATTGTTTTTATTTGGATTTTCCGAAGTACCCTCCCTCCAAACGTGTGTTGCCACATCGTGGCTTCATCTTACAATTGGGAGTAGACAGACTGATGAGAAGGTGAAAGGAAAGGTATTGGGTTTTTTTTCCTCCCCTCCCCCCTATTTTTTTTTTTTTGCAATGTGTATTTACACTTTGATACCTTGTTCTAGTCCATACATGCAGGCCTGAGCAATCTGTCTGATGTGTGTGTGTGTGCACTTGGCAGAGTTCTCTATGTGACCCTCAGCTTCTTGCTGTAGATATATACATATATAAATACAAGTCCATTCTTACGCTGCGGTATCTGATTCTTAGGAAGAGCTTTTGTTGGTTGTTTATGTTCCTCTCTTGCAAGTGCTATCCATGTGAGTGTGTGAAGTTTTTCTCTAATAAGTAAAACGCAGGCCTTTTCCTTGTTTGTTTTGTGTTAGCTTATTGTAAACAGCCATTTGTTGTAAATTATTATTGGCATTAAATTATAATTTATGATTTTCAAAGCAAAAGACAGTCCCTGTTTTATTATGCTTTAAGCATGTGTTGGTAGATGTTGAAAATTCTCTCTCCCTGTCTCTCTCTCTCTCCTGTCTCTCTCTTTAAGTTTTCAGCAAATAAGCTTGGGGGTCTCCCAGACAGATACACAGGACACCACATTTTTCAGCCGCTTAAAACCAAACGCCTTGGTATGTGTTTAGAGTGGCGGGTGGAGGAGGATCTGTTTGGAGTCTTGCGTTCGGTTTAAGTTTATTGCATTTAAAGAAAGTTTTCTTTTCATGCTGAGTTAGAACAAAAGATCTTTGCTGGGACTGAATTGGACAAAAGACCAGGGCTAGGACCCGGCCAGGGTTGTCCTGTGTGAAATTGACGACATCTTTTAAAAGCAGTCTAAACATGGCGACTCTTTCCCCTTTAAGTGTCTCTCTGTTCCTTGCTGGGGTTTCTCTCGTCTCTCTGGCTCTCTGTCTCTCTCTCTCTGTCTCTTCCTCTGGTCTGTCTGTCTGCTCTGCTCTCTCTCTCTCTCTCTCTCTCTCTCTCTCTCTCTCTCTCTCCTCGCTCTCTCTCTCGTCTCTCTCTCTCTCTCTCTCTCTCTCTCTCTCTCTCTTCTCTCATCTGATCTCGCTTTATGTCTTTTCCCACCTCCCCCTCTCTTGGCGCTGGGGTGGTGGTGGTGTGAGAGAACCCACCAAGATGCGAAATGCAACAATAGTAGTTGGAGAGAGGGAGAGGGGAGGGGGTGGTGGCCGGGCGCCCGCCGGTTCGGGCCTCGGCCGAGCAGCCCAGGGCAGGTCGAGCCGGTCTGGGGCGGGGACGCTGGCCGGGTGGCGGGGTCGTGGCCCGCGCGCTCGGCTCGCCGTCCCGCCCGAGCTCTCCAGGCGCCCTGGCCCGGGGCCTCGCTGGAGCTGGGGCTCCAAGTTAACCGCGACGTCGGGGGTGGGGGGAATCTGGGGCTGCAGGAGGAGCTGGCGGCCGCTATGGGAGAGCGCACCCCCCCAGCGCCCCAGCCCCCCATCACAGCTCACCCGCGCCCCCAGGAAAGCCGGGGTGCGGGGGCGCGCGGAGCTGCGCGCCCGGGCTGTGCTCGAGGGGGCCGGGTCGGGCCGGGGCCGGGGTTGGGGGGGGCGGGGAGGCGCAGGAGGAGGGGGGGGACCCCGGAGCGTGTGAAACTCCGCCTGGAGGCTCGCTCTGGACTTGGTCCTGGGAGCTGAACCAACATGGCGTCCTCCCAGTGCACTGCGAGCGCCGGGCTGCCAGGCTCGGCACAGCCGGTAATCGGAAACACATTGGGGACCCCAAAAAAAAGAGGGAGGGGGCGCGCGTAGGGGCTGGGCGCGCGTGGGGCGCGAAGGGCCATTCGGTCCGCAGGCCCCAAACCCTCCTGTAAACTCATGCTGGCGGCGAGTGCAGCCCAGGAAGCAGCGCGGTGATGAAAGCCCTGGGCACTGCGAGAGCATTCTGGATAGCTGCTGTCCCTCGCCCCCCTTCCCCTCCTGGACACCCCATCTTTCCCTCCTGACAGCCAAAAGGAGCTGCTTTCACATCCAGTCTCCTAGCCAGAAGCCTTTTTTTTTTAAAGCCACCCCCCACTCTGCGTCCAGGAGTGATCTTACGCTTTTGAATGGATGGGGGGGGGAGAGAAAGAGGGGGGGAAGCCAGTATTTGCAGGCGCCGGTCAGTTCCCGTGCTCATTAATTCAACGAGGGCTGCGTTGGGCTTCCGCGCAGGCACGAGTGGCAGCTAGGGATGAGGGGTGGGGGGAGTGAGCGGGCTCCCGAATCCGTCGAACTTTGGCAGAACTTGCTGCTTGTACAGCACAGTTGGGGGGAGGTGTGTTGGGGGGAGGGGGAGGATGAAGAGAGGGGGTGGGGGAGGAGAGGTGGGGTGAGATTTGTTGAGATGGAGACTGGGGCTCCCAGAAACGTGTGCGCCTAGCCCTGCACTGTGTCTAATGGGGTTTGGAGAGCCCGCCAGCGCCGAGTTAGGGGTGGATGGGATCTCCAGAGAGGCCTCTTCCCGGGCCATCCCCGCACACAGCTCTGGTAGACAGGGAATCTCCCGTGGATGGATTAGGAAGAATCACTCCCCACGCCCAATTCCAGCCTCAGCTGGGCCCTACAAGGTCCCTTATCGTCCTCCTGGGAAGGGAGCAAGATATCCTCTGAATTCCAGGTCTCCTCAAGATGTATTGAAGTTGGGTTTAAAAAAAAAAAGTGCTTCAGATGATTTTTCTCCCCCCCCACCCCGTTTTCTCAGATTTCAAAAGCTTCCCTGCAGTGCGGCTGCCTAATTAATGGTGAAATTCAACTAAATCTAATTATGCAGTAATTTTAAAGCAGTTAGTGCTGGGCGTTGGTTTGTAATAGGACCCAGGTTTTTTTTTTTTTTAAGTTTGCTTACTGTATTGGGTAAGGGAAAACTGTCTTGTGTATGGTAAAGATAGAGAAAATGGTGATTTTTTTTCTATGTGCACTGAAGCGGGAACCCTATCTCTAGCACCATCATCTCCAGTTGTATCCGCTATCCCTTCTCTTATATTCAGGTTAAAAAAGACTGAGCGAAGTTCTTACCCAACCAGGAGGCCTAGTTTTCTGGTCAAAGAGGAAAGGGAGAAAAGAAAAGTATGGGGGAAACCTTCCATTCGGGGACACAAAAGCTTTGCTTGGTATCTGTCCTGAATCTGACTATAAATGCCCAAACACATGAAAGGATGCACATCTCCTCTACTGGAGAACAGATTTCCTCTCTTTAAAATCTATTGTCATTAAGGTGTAAAGCTGACTCGGGGAGTATAAATCTTATCGTCCCTCTGATAACACATTCTAATAAGTTAGTGTCCTATTCAAGTGAATTGTAAAACTGCCTCCTTTAATATGGCATCTGTGTCACTAAAAGTTTTATTTTTTTTTCTTCCTTAGTGACTTGCAAGACTGGCCTTCGGGCTACCGTGGGGCAGTTTCTGCCTCTGTGGGCCTCTGGAGTAGAGCAGGAGAGGAAAGGTGTGAGAGATTGGTCTGCCTAGACTCAGCCTGGGGGTCTTAGATTTGGGTGAGAGACCCCAGGCAGTAAGGGCATCGGGAGGGAGTGGCAGTCTCTCTCCCTCTCTTATACCCCCCCATGGCCCCCTCAAATGACATTCCTTGAAAGAAAAATGCTGGTGATTAGCTAAGCAAACACATCTGCTTTTGGAATTGGGCCTTCGTTAATTAGTTGAACAAAGGGCCATTTTTTTTTTGCCTTTTACCTTTTGCTAAGGAAGAGTGTGTTATTTCAGGAGTATTCAGGCTCTCCTCTTTGCAATTGCAGCCTCGACGTTAATTTTATTGGGATTACTGATGGGAAATGAGGTGGTGGTGCGAGCTTCTGAGAGGAAAAGCTCGATCATTGCCCCCTCTGGACTACTATATATATTTTTTTCTCCCAACCTCCTGCTTTTGAGGAGGGGTTGGTGTGTGTGGGGGGGTGAATTGTGCAGCAAGTTCGAAGCAATTGGAATCAAGCTCGTGGTACGCTGATCTCGGGTGACAGAGCGTGTGTTGAAGCTGAACTCTATAATTTGTGCTTCTGTTCCTTTATTAGGCTTGGACAACGAACTAATGAGCTTTGGCCCAGTACAATGTCACTTGTATTTATTTTCTTATGGCAACTTTCAGATAGCAGAAGTGTTTCTTACCAAGGGCCAGATTCCTTGTCCCCTCTGCACCAACCCTGCTGTCCACTCTCTGGAATGGGGGGCTTAGTGACTGTGTCCCAGAGGAGTGAGGACAAGCTGAGCACTAGCAGGGGCACAAAGTCTGGTGGACTGGGGGAGAGGAGGAGAGGGACCCTGATCCTTTAGGTGAAGCCCACAGGGGTTGGTGGTGATGTTCAGGAAGTGTCAGGCCTTTTGGAAAGTGGGCTTCCTTTGGCCCAGCTCCTTGAGAGAGACGTCCAGGGATGCTGGGAAAGTGCAGGGCATATGAGCAGTTTGCAGGTGCAAAGATGGTTTTGTGATCGTCCTCTTGGCACTTGGGCAGATGGGGGAATTCTTCCAGCTTGCCAGGCCAGCGAGCCCTCACAGCCAGGGAGGTTGCCCTGCCCAACTGGCTTGAACAGCTGCCTCAAGCTGCTATGCCTGGCCTAGCTCTGAATGGATGTGGACAGAGCAGGGTCCTGGGAAGGGTGCTTGAAAGGAGCCCTCCGGGAGCTTTCTTCTTAGGCTGGCTGCTCTTGGTTGCAGAGATTTGGAATAGAGTAAAGAAGAGGGAAGAGAGGCCCATGAGGGGGGACTGTGACAAGGGAAAGGAACCCCCAGCATTGCTAGTGGAGCAGGTACTTTCCCTCTCCACAGCCAGAGACTTCCCGCCGTTCTCGCCTCTCAGTCTCAATCCTTACCAGGCCACCCCCTCTAGCTAACAAACGCCCAGGCTCAGTTACCCCCTCCCGCCCCCATTTTTCCTCTGCTTGCATCCCTAAGCCTTACCCACCCACCCACCCCCTCCCCACCTCTTCCTTCCTTCCTGCAAATGGGTGTTAACGTGAGTCTTTATGTTCTGTCTATAGGATGTAATCACGCACCCCATGCCTCTCTCTAAAAGCATTTAATAAATGTCTATTAAAGCGCTACAAATGTAAGATGAATTTAGCGGCGGCGGCCGACTCCCTGAATCCAAGCGCTGATGATGGATTTATCAACAGGGATTCGCCTCCAGCTCAGCGAGGGAGGTTTACTCAGCAAATACGACGCCAGCACCCACCCAAATACAATCATTTGACACCCCTCTGTGCCCCCCAGATGCTGTGCCCCTTCCTGGGCCAGGCATGGTGGGCCAGGGTCAGGGTTGGCGGGGGGAGGACAAGATCTGGAGGGCCAAGTTGTGTGTGTGTGTGTGTGTGTGTGTGTGTGTGTGTGTGTGTGTGTGTGTGTAGACTCATTCATCTGTTATCCTTTTCTCCCAATGCGGCTTACTCAGTTTGGCGAGGAGGGAGGGGGGAGGGAGTTCTGCCATATAGATTTAGACGTTGTTGGTGGGGTTTGCTTGGCACACCCACGGAATATTCCCTGTCCTCCTGGATTTGGAATCGACAAGTGGGCTCTGAAAGCTGCCCTGATTCTGATCACATCTTAAGGGCCTAAAATCTGTGATTGGCAAGTGACTAGCAATTCCAGAAAAAGACACCTTAAAATCAAGAGGGCTCTGATTTCCAAAATGTGGGGGTGGCACTTCCAAGGTGACCCTTATAGTACTCAACATCCCCCTTCCCCACCAACCCCAGACTCCATCAAGCCAAAGCAGAGGTCGCTTTTGTTAACCATGGATCTTGAGGGGGGGAGCAAAACTTTCGAGTCTTTTTCTCTCAACTGATCCTGTTTCTCCCCTAGCACCTGCCTCTGTCCGAGCCTACCCCCAGCCACCTGAAAGTTCTTAGGGCTTGTGGATTTTTCAGAATTTAGCTTGGGCTGTGATCCTTAACCCACACAGCCCCACTGAAGACACTACCTTCTTTCTTTTTCTCTTCTTCCCCCCCCCCTTGTCTTTTATCTTTCTCTTTTCTCCAGAAGGGAGGAAAACTACTGGCCTGTTCCATCAAGCCCGAGTTCGCATTTGCTTCGGCCTCTGATTTTCTCTTTCTTCTTTGGAAATTTCATTGAGATGTCTCCGCACTGGCGCCTGTCAGTTATCTTTGTTCCTCTTAAATAAAGGGCTTTTAAATGGACTTATTGCTCCCAGCGTGGGCTCCTCTCTCTAAATGTTAGAAAATTGTGCCATCTACCCGCTACGTTGAGTACTGTCACACGCAGAGACCTTGGGGGCCTCCGCCGGGCTTCAAGGCTGCGGTGTCAGGGGCTGCAGGCCCCAGGGTTTGGGGGTGTGGGGGGGGGGAGGGGGGCTCTGGCTTGTTTTTAACAGACCCCCGCTCGCCCCGCAGCCGGCCCGCGTGGCCTGCCACGACCGGGCTGCGGCCTGCGACACGCAGAGCTGCCAGTCCGATGGCGGCCTGGAACTTGCCTGGCCCGGCTGGATGGCAAGACCCCGTGGCAGGCGTGGAGAGGGGGAGAAGGGGGGGATTCTTCTTTTCTCTCTCTATGGCTGGCTAAGGGGGCGCTGGGGGCTGGTTTTTCTTTATTATTTTCTTTTTAAGACTGAAACAGCCGCTCACTGGTGGTCACGGGTAACGGTGGACAATGAGCAGGGAGGGGGGGGCCCTGCATGGGAGGGGAGACCCCTAGGGGTTTCGAGGATCGCCTTCCGTGCGCTCCGGCCTGGTCGCTTGTCCCCTCCCTCCCTAGGGAAAACCAGGCGGAGGCCCGGGTGGTGGTGGGGGGGAGGATGAAGGCTGGGGGGGGGGATGAAGGCTGGGATGGGGGGTGTTGGGGGAAGGGGGCTTCTGGGTCGCTTGTCCCAAAAGAGTTCGTGCCAGGCAGTTGGGCTGCAACTTTCAGATCTATTTTTATTTATTTCATTTTCAGGTGCAACTATTTCTGCTGTCTTTTCTTCCTCCTCCTCCTCCTCCTCCTCCTCGGCCTCCTCCTCCTCCTCCTCCTCCTCCTCCTCCTCCTCCTCCTCTTCTTCTTCTTCTTCTTCTTCTTCTTATTCTTATTCTTATTCTTCCTCTGAAGGATGGAACTTCGTTCTGTAAGGGGAGTGCGGTTTAGATAGACCACATTTGAACCCGTCCTGGGTTTGATGTGGGAATCATTTCGCCATGGCCCCCCTCCTCTGCCATCCACCCACCCACCCACATCCACCCACTCATACACCAACCGCAGGCTGTTTTGAATGAGTTAAAATGGATTAACAGTTTAGATTTTTATTATGTGGCGATGTTGGGTTATTTTTTTTAACCCATTAGGAATAGTATTAGCTAAGAGTTCCAGGTGTCATTTGAGTATTTATGCTTCTGGTGGATTGGGGGAAATCTCCGATACGGTTTATGACTTTTATTACATGTTTCACACTGTTCCAGAAATAGTTTTAAGCAACATACACTTAAATCTATATTGCTGTTTGGAAAGGGGCCAACCAACTTGGCAATCAATTAGTTCAGATCTTTGTGATACTTGTTGCTAAAAAAAAAAATCAAAGTATAAAACTACAACCTCTGAATGTAACTGCTTTCCCCAGTTTTAGGGGGTAATTTAGGACCCCCTAATGGCCACAGGAAATGGCAATTGCCTGCACCCTATGAGCCTAGCAAACTCCTTGATTCTTCTCCATAGAGTAGTTTTAAAATAATCAGGTTGTCCCCTCTTCATCTTGTTTTTCCACTGAAGTTTTTCATCTCCTGCTTTTATCTGTGTCCGTTAGTTATAAATTAGTCTTTTTGATTTTTGTATTATTTGAAAATTAATTTTCCAGTCACCATTTTTTTCTCCCACTCCCCTTGCCTGACATTAAAAAAGAAAACTTGTGCTGCAAAATAACCATGATAATTTAGTGGATTCCAGACACAGGCAAAAATGGTATTCTTTATAACCACAACAGGCAGCCATCTCTCCCCCTTCTGTCTTTCTCTCTCTCCTTCCCTCCCTCCTTATCCCCTCTTCTCCCTTTAAATAGTTTAGGAAATATTCGGCCAAATGGAGCAGAAAATGTTGCTTTTTTAAACATGACACCATTTCTGCACCCTTAACTGTCTCTGGGTCTTCCCACTGGGTTCGGCCCTTGGCCTTGTACATGCAGTTAGAGTTGTTTCTATCCTTTCCATGGATGGCAGGCAAAGGGTGTGAGGTCTTGCCTGCTAGTACATATCTGCAGAGACGGGGCTGCCAGCCAGTTCCAATGAAAACCTGCTAATTTATTAACGAATTCTTACTTTCCCTTCACCTCTTCCCACACCTTCTGGGGCTCCTGAGATGCGGGTGGATCTGAGGCCTCTCATCCACACACACTCAGCCTTCCAGGCTCAGCCTCCTCCAGCCCCTTTGCTAGGGGCTTGATAGTGATGGAGCAGGTGGATAACAGGAAGTCTAGAATCTTCCTCTCCAAAAAAGGTTCCAGAACCATTGAACGGAGGCTCATTAATCTCTCTCTAGAGTTTCCCTTTTCCTCCTGGGGAGTGAAGACTTCTGGAGAGGAAGGGGTCTTAGTGGTAACCACACTGCCAGGGGTGGGGGTGGGGGGAGCACGGACTCCGCGGAACGGACCTCCCCTTCCGCCTTCTCCCTACTCCCATGCACTGCGTATGCTGCTATCCTAATTGTGACATTATGACAAAGGTCTGGGAAACATTTTCTCTGTGCTAATTTTATATTTCCCCTTTCCCCCTTCCGACATTAAACATAATCTTGTGCTGTCACTGTCACTATGATTGTGGTTTGCTGATGTCTCTACTTGGAAATGTGATTCTTTGCCTCCAACAGGGCATCCTACACTGGTTTCCTAGGTCACTGTGTCTCTATCTGGGATTTGGTGGGGGGGGGGTCCTGTGAAAATGGAGGGAGAGAGAGAGAGAGAGAGAGAGAGAGAGAGAGAGAGAAGAGAGAGAGAGAGAGAGAGAGAGAGAGAGAATATCCAGGCAATAAAGGCCCGATGGGGCCCTACGAGAAGGGACAGCCATTCCTAAATCCTCTATGACAGAAAGAATAAATGTGGTTTTGATATGGGGTTTGCTTGTTGGCTTGTTTGTTTAATAAAATCCCTGTGTGTGTTTAATGCCTTAGTGTATGTGGCAGGAAACCCTCCCTCTCCTTTAAAAAAAAAAAGAATCTCCCTTTGATTTGACTTGATTTTACTTTTTATCTGTCCCCTACAACTTTATCTACTCCCCCCCCCACATACCACTTTGCATTTCCTTTGGTTGAGCCAAAATCTTTGGGACCAGTAACCATATTCCTGGGAAATAAAAATCCATTTATCCCTGGTGTGGTGTCACTGAGGCTCAGTTATCCAAAGCCAGATGGAGCAAGCGAGAGAGATTTCGCTCCTCCCAGACCTTCCATTTCCCTCCCATTAAGGCTCTAGTTTAGACCAACTCGTGTACTTGAACACCTTCCCCACACAGGCCAGGTTTACCACCTGCCTGTGGGGCCTCTCTACCCACCTTCCCCCCCCCACACCACCCTGAAGGAGCTTCTAGTTCCTCTCCACCCTCCACCACAGTGGCTCAGAGCACGCTTGCACCAGAACTGGTGGTTTCAGGCGATTATCTCATTTCTCTGGTGCAGAGGGAAGCGGCCGGCAGTCTCTGGGTCAGACACTCAGTGGAGAGCCCATGTCACAGACCCAACCCGAAGGTTAATTTTCCCTCATTAGCATCTCCATAGCCTGCTTCTAGCACTGGATCCCTGGCCGGCTGTGGATGCCTTTTTCTCCCCACTCCTCTGTCACTCTCAGGCTCACATTCTCATGCTCTCTCTCTCTCTCTCTCTCTCTCTCTCTCTCTCTCTCTCTCTCTCTCTCTCTCCAATGCAACTTGCATTCTTCCACGGTCCCATTGGATCCACTGAAAAGCCATTTCCTCAATTTCCAGACAATTTGCCTTTTTTTCATTCCCTTCCCCCAGCATGTACCTCATTTACAGACATATTTTTGTTTTGTTTTGTTTTATCTGAAGTTCATGTCTCTTACCTAGTCTTTTTCACTGGGAAAAGCCAAAGATGCAAGATGGTAAAGTTGGTTTAGCCAATCTTAGTCCCCTAGAAAAGTGCAAGAGAGTATGTCGCCAGGAGATATGACAAAGAGAGAATATCGTGTGTGTGTGGTTTCCATGAACAAGTTGTGTGTGTGTGTGTGTGTGTGTGTGTGTGTTACAATTCTCTTAGAATTGCTTTTGTGCTGATTCTACTAAGGGCTTGGCCCAAACTAGTCACAGCAGCAGAGCAACTTCGAGTTAACCTCTTATATCAAACGAATCTTTTCATTTAGAGACCAATAAATCTCAATCTCTAGCTACCTTTTGTCAACCCATCCTGAGCTCAGTGAGACAAAACACTAGGGCTTATAATAACAACCAGATAAAGTTTGCTAAAGTTAGACTTTTATCCCCTTAAATCCCTCCTCTATCTTTTCCTTTTAAAACAAACCTGAAAAAAAAATACCCTCATCCAACAAATAAAAAGTTCAGCAAGTAGATTCCCAACTCAGTGAACAGAAGGTTGGGAATTTCTTCAGATTTTTATTTTCACAGTAAGCTTGCGGATGGAACTCGGTTTCCAAACTTAGATGCTGAAATGATTTATAGTTTTTCAACAAGTCATTATTTCGGTATGTGGTTTAGTGGGGCTGAAACAACCTAATAATCAATGTAAGACGACGGGGTGAATGCAGGGAGCTGTCTAGAACCAAGAGGGGGAGCCGACATGAAAGACAGTTAGAGTCTCCTGGGATGGAATTTGGGAAAGAGCCTGCAACATGTCTGCTCCTGGGTTATAAAGAAATACATTGTTAACAACAACAAAACAGACAATGCCTCAAGCTCTGCCTGGATTCAGGCCGAGCTCCTCCCAAGGTATCTTAGCAGTACTGTTCATTTTGATGGGGTTTTCTGGGCCATTTGAAATTCAACCTTTAGCTAGCCGGCTCAAGGCATCTGGTTACAGAATTCTTTTTCTGATTTCCTAGTTCTTCTCCTGTATTTTCTTTATTTCCTGATGGCCTCCCATGAGGTTAATTTCATCCCTCCTCTTTCTATTTTCCAGTTTTGCTCTCGTGATACCCCCACTTCACTCACTTGCTTCTTTTCCTTCCTTAAGTGACAGAGGAAAAGGAAACAGATGGGGGGGGGCCCTTCTAAATGGATCCTCTCTCTAAGCATTATTAATTACCCTTACAAGGCAGATGATTCTTAACTAATAACAAAGTTGTAAATTACTAGTGACTTTCAGATATTTCTCCTGTGTCAGCTCCGATTGATTTGATTAATATTCCATTCTTTCAAATGATTTCAGATGCACTTACAATCAGCTCTCCTCTCGATGAAAGGGGAACCCCTCAGCCCTGCAAGGGGACCATGCCCCCTGAGATTCCCCTCTATGGGAGCACTTTTGATTTGGATTCTGAGGCCACAGCTTTAACTAGAAAGCTGCAAAGGGGCCAAAGGGTTACAGGCTATTCAGTTGCAGGCATGTCGAAGACAGTTATATCTTCATAGACTAGATTATTTATGTGTCATTTTTTAAAAAAAGTTTCTTGAAGGACTGTGTGTGTGTGTGTGTGTGTTTTGAAAGAACAAACCATTGTGTTTTTAATTCTCCTGGACATTCTCACACACCATATTCAAAGCTGAAGGAAGAAGGTTTGAAACGCTTCCTAAATCCCAGAATCCTCATCAAAATTCAATCCTGTTTCTCCTTATCCTACTTCTGCTCCCTGTCATTTCTAAGAGAGAAAAGGAAAAAAAAAAAAAGAAGGCTGGTCTATTCTCTGCTCACATTTATTTCAGGTTGAAATTGATAGTGAAGAGAGGAGCTGGTAAGAGGCAGTATATCTGAAGCTGCTTGAAGAAGGGGAAACCAAGAAGACACCCCAACACACACACACACACACACACACACACACACACACACACACACACACACACACACACACACACACACCATCTTTTCAGGAAGAGATTCTGTGCTTTCCAAGGTCCCAGGTTTTCAGTCACCATCGAATCCAAAATGCAGTTTTCGAAGCCATCAATACCTGCTACCTCCAATACCTCCAGAGCTTTAATCTTAATTATATTATTAAGTGAAGTACTGTACTGTCAGAACACTGAACATGATTGATGACGTCTGCCTATCAAAGGATCGATGGTGAATATTGCTATATCATCTATCAATATTCTCCCGCCGGAGGTGGTTTTTCTCACCACAGGTTATTCTTAGTATCCCAGGAAAGAATCAAATTTATAATAAAAAAGGGAGCATTTCTAATTCGTAGAACTGTGGTAATAGCACAGAGAGAGAGAGAGAGAGAGAGAGAGAGAGAGAGAGAGAGAGAGAGAGAGAGAGAGAGAGAGAGAGAGAGAGAGAGATTTAAAAATCATTATTATTGCTATATATTTATTGATGAGGCCAATGAATTTTCCTTGATGTCTCACAGAGGGAGGTAAGAGAGTGTTTGTGAGGGAGAGGGGTGCCGTGTGCAGCTTCACCTCAGGGATGAGTTTCTTAGCCTGCCAGGTAATTCACCCCGACATGAGAAGAAGAAGAAGAAAAAAAGTACCATCGACCAGGAATCCGAGAGACTCGCGGGCTGAGTGCTGACACGAAGACCTGAGGGGAGGGAAGGGCGGGCTGTGTATTTGGGGAACAGATTCCCAGCCCCACCTGTGCCCTCAGACTCGAAGGTGTTCAATTTGGAGGGATCCATAAAGATGCCCAGTCGTCCTCCCCGCTCCCACACCCACACCTGCCCCCGCCACCTGCAGGCCCGTAGTGGCTGGGAGATTTGGGGCTGGGGAGAGGCCGAGAGTGGAGGCCCCTTTGTCTCCACCCCAGTGTGGCGCCCTCTGTTTTCCACCTTCTCCGTGACCCGGGAGCCTCAGCCTCGTACCTGCTTCAGGGGGGATGGGAAGGGGGACCGGAGGAGACGGAACCTCACTCCAGGGCGCCAGCGGGGTGGCGCCCAGCAGGTGGCCAGAGGTAGCCTGGGTTCAGCTTGCTCCCCCCTCCCCGTCTCTCATTCTGGGGGCATCCGAGGCCAGAGGCCCCCTCTCTCTGGCTGACCAAGCACGGTCCCTCTGGTACCCAAGGGAGGGGCACACATCGCTGGAGACCTGGGTATGGAGAAGGCATAGCAGGGCCAAGAGCAGCCAGCACCACTCTGTGGTCTTTCTCCATTTCTCTGGATTCCAACTCCAAGGAGAGGGAACGAGAATAGACCTGGTCGGGGCTCCCCCCCCCACTCCCCTGCGGGGGGTCACCAAGGGCAGTGCAGTGGTCAGGAGACTGCCTGCCCAGAGCCTGTAGAGAGATCCTTAGGGCCTGGCATACGGGTCAGACCCAGGACCCCGACAACCAGTGCCTTAAAGGGCAGAATCAAGGGGCCGTCACCCCCCACACCACCTCCTACCATGCTCAGCCACACAACTCCACAACCCTGTCTGCCTACCTGCCCTCCTGCCCTGGCCACTCTGCCATCAGGCCTGCCCTTAGCCAAAATGTGCTGCCCTGACGTTTGGAGGAATCTAGGGATGTAGACATCACATAGCAAGCTCTCAATAAACACCAGTGGTGTTGGGCTTGGATTTTTTTTTCTCATTGCTGGGTACATCTGTGTATCCCATGAACAGGATACAGCAGATCAGGACATATCAGAGTTAAAAAGTCAGAGCCGTCTGGGGGGGTTAACTCTTCTGAGGGTGTTTGTTCAGGACTTGGCTTCTGGAAAGAGAGGAAGAGAGAAGTCTTAAGCAAGCATTTGCTGGACACTAATGTGGTCAGCCCAGGTCAGTTTCAGAGCAGGGAAATTTTGGTTAAAAGAAGAACCTTCCCGGGAGGGTTGGGGGTGGGGGATGGGGGTGTTTGTGGCTGATGACTTCATAAAGATTAGGAGGGAAGGAACAGGGAGGAAACTCAGCCATGTACTGGACTAGCAAGTTCTAAGTCGTGGGTTCATTTGTCAGCTCCACTGCCCAAAATAAAATAAATGAAATAAAGAAGAGCGATGAGTTCTTCACGGGTGTGTGTGTGTGTGTGTGTGTGTGTGTGTGTATTGAGAGGGGGTCATCCAGAAAGCAAGCTGAGGCAGAAGGAGCAATACAAGACTTAATCAGAATCATGGGTATCACAGTCCCTCCCTCTAAAACAAACAAACAAACAAACAAAAACAAATTCTTTGAGTAATCTTTTAAGGGGCCTAGGCTGAATAATACGTGGTGGGAGGCCTTTTTTTTTTTAAATAAGATCCATGGAGTTAGATTATACTTACCACTTGTCCCTAATAAATGAATTCTTACCTCCAGATTCTATTTATTACCAGGGCTACTACGAATACCTTCGCTTGATCATGATAATCCCGTCCCTTAACAAATAATCTCTCTTCTGATTCTATTTATTATTATTGTTGTTGTTGTTATTATTATCTAGTACTATTATTTTGTAACGTTGTTCAGTCCAGACTGGCACTTCAGCGACTGACTTCACGACGCCCAGCCGGGCCCGAGGGGTCGCCAGATCCCCTGCGTCCCCTCCTCCTGCTCGCTTCCCTCTCCTCCGGACTGGTGGATGGATTCTTGGGTCTGGGCCCCCTGTTAACACGCACGCACACACGCACACACCCCTCACATATCTAGTTGGTACCGATGAATATTTCATCATTTGGAGAGTGTGCAGGGAAGGGAGGAGGGCTGGGCCGGCTGCGCGTGGCCCGCGGCCCGCCGTGAACCTCCATCACCAAAACCCCGGCTGCATCCGGAGGAGCTGGGGCGTCGGGAGGAAATGCGGTGGTGGAAGGGAGCTGGGTGGTCAGGGGGGTTATTTTATTATTATTATTATTATTATTATTATTATTATTATTTGGGTTTTGGAGGGATCGGAAATACAGGCTGTCAAAGAACCAAGCGTTCCTGGCTCTTCTGTCCCCCCCACTCCCACTCCACGCCCCCACCACGTGTCGTGGGGACCCCGGGCCTTCGCCCCCTCCCCGGCGGGTCTCCCGGACGCCGCCGGCTTCTGGGTCTCTGCAGATCTTCCGCGCGCGCAGAGCCCCGCGCCTCGGCGCCCGGCTGCCCGCCCAGCCCCCGGGAGGAGGCGCTGGTGGCCGGGTCGGCCTCGGGTCTCTCCCAGCCGGCGTCCAGGAGCCCCCCAGCCCTCCATTCACAAAGCCCCCCCGCTGGGAGGAGCACACACACACACACACACACACACACACACACACACACTCTCGGGCGAGCGGGGGAGTTTGATCTCGTCTCCTTGGCGTCTCCAGCCTGAAAAAGAAAATCGTTTGGGTAAACAGCCCAGCTTCCAGGCTCAACGCCGGACTCTCGCTCCCCTCCCCGCCCCCTGCCCCCCGCCCGCCTCCCCCATTCTCCCCCGTCCACCCACCCGCCACCCGCACTCGGGCTCTGGCTGCCGGGGGCCCTGAGTGAGCGCCAGGCCTCTGGGAGAAAAAAGCCCCAGGGCTCCCCGGGTTCAAAGGGGCCGCAGCCCCCCCTCCTCCTCCCCCCTCGAGGGAAAATGCCCTCCGGTGGCGGTGGTCCTGGGGTGCAGAAGCTGGACTGCATGCTGGACCCGCTGGGCCACGGTAGGAATCTCAAAACCTCAGTTTCCCTAAGTAATGGGTCTCTAGGGAGGGATCTGGGGACTTGTCACCAACCCCCAACCCCCTCGGGACCTTTTTATCTTTATTTTTGGGCGGCTGAGCCGGGTGCCTCAGGCTTCTCCACGGCCTGAACGAGGCAACCATGGACCTTCACCAACTACCGTAAGCATGTGTCCATTTTTACGCACGACTGTGGGTGTGGAGCTGGGGATGGCCACCCTGTGCTTTCTGGGGTGATTACGCCTCCTTCGCTTGCAATCCCGCCCCCCCCCCCCAAGGCCTAGGTCCAGGAAAAGCCTTTAATCTAATATTAAATGATTTCCCAAGTTTGATTCTTTCCAAAGGATAGTTGTGCACTTAACTGGCTGTAAACATAATTAATAGTTATTAACATGCAAAGGAAAAAAAAACACCCCTTTGTGGTGTTTTAAAAGGATAATGGTTTCTCTCTCTGGCTCACTGGCTTAAGCTTAGAGAGAACCTGGAAATCTGAAAATATACTGATTAGATTATTAGATCTGATTATCTGGTGATTTTCCATCCCATTCTCCAACGCCAGTCTTCTCTCTCATCCCTTCCTCTCCTTCCTAGCCTCTCCCTCTCTCCCTTCTCCCAGTCTCAATCTTCCTCTAATCCAACAGTCATTAGCAATACCCTCTGGCTACATGTTTTGCATCAGTGAAACATTGTGACATAGTTGTAATACAAACTCTGCCGGCTCGCACTGCATCTTGTGGGTAGGAAGTGTAATAGCAATAAAAAAATCATTTTTCATCTCCAGGCATTTTTTTTGTAAGATGGGGGGAAAAACAACCTCAGAACTCAAGAATGTAAGAAGAGGAAGGAGTAGAAGAGAAATAAATAAAAGGAGAGAAATGAGGGCAGAAGAGGAACAAAAAGGTTTCCAATTGAAACCTCTTTTCCAAACGCGCACATTCAATCCTTTTATTTTATTTTTTAAAAATGATTTCTCTCCTTTTGTGCTGGCTTCTGAAACTCACTACCATGTAAGTCCTAGTCCCTTTGCTGGAATTACCTTTACACACACACACACACACACACACACACACACACACACACAGGGATCTAGACATCCTTCCTCAGTTGTCAGGCCTAAAGGGTGCTTCTTCTAGTTCTGTTTGAAAATGGGGGTTCCCTCTCTTGTGTGGTCTCTCAGTAATCTTTCCTAGCCTTGTCGAGGGGAAAAACAAGCCAAGCCAGAAAGCTAACCTGACTATTTTCTTGGTGAAGCCCTGTAATTTCTGAGCAGAAGCTTTGGTTGTTGGGAGAAAAACCGTACTCCCAATATGTCCCTTGCGTGGCCTCTGAGGCTTCTCCTTGCCAAGTATAGCCAGTGGAAAGTTTGGGAGCAAGAGTTTTTATGTCAGGTTCGCTCAGAGACAGAAGTGAAGGGGCAGATAACGTAGCACAAACAACACAGTATCCAGTTCAGAACCCACTGGACTTTTAAAAAGATATTGAACATGTCCTCACAACAACATTAGATACAGGGTTTCCCATCCCTTTCAAAACATGGGACCACAAGAGAGACATTCCACTTTGCAAACTATATTTAATGTGGGGAATGCGTTTTTGCTTAATAAGGGTTGGGCAAAGTATGCTGGGAAAACAGATAGGAACATGCCTTATAAATGAGTGAAATATGCTGTATATGTTAGGCCTGGCTGAAAGGCTTCGGAATGTGAGAAGCACCTTAAGTTACTGTCTGAATAGAACAAGCTTCAATGGTTAGTTTCGCGTTGGGGAGAAAAGACTATGGGGTCTGTAATTCTCATCGTGGCTGGTTTTTGTTGGCTGCTAAGAGAATATGTCCAGGATTCTCTTGGGTGGTTATTCTCCCATAAAACTGAGAGGAAAAAGTGGGATATGCCAAATCCCTCTTCCCAGAGAGTGTATTTCTTTCGGTGGATATTGTAATTGTGAGGAAATGAGTTCACAGGCTTTTTGCGAAATGACCCCAAACTCTGGGCACCACAAATTGCTGGCCTCGTGAACGATATGTCTGACTCATTTCTTTTTTTTTTCCTTGATCATTTTTAGAAAATCAGTTTAACAGCTTGGGTGTAGGGGTTTTTTTGGAGGGGAGGGGATGTACAGAATATTTTTCTTTGCCAACCATTTTGACTTTATTCCAATGGAATCACTGTGATACGGGTCGATCATAGAATATGGTTTCGAACTTGTGGCCAGAAGGCTTGTGCGTTTTGACTTCCCTTTCGGTTCCATGAAGAAAATAAAAACAACCACCACGAAAACGAAGTTAACGCTGCCGGCAGACTGAAAGGCTCGGAGGTGTAATTCCAGTTTCTGAAACGAGGTGGCGCTCCAGGGCACGGCAGTGCGCCCTGGTTTCCACCGCGTTCGCGCAGGAAGGCAGCGGCGGCCGACGCTCCCCGGAACGCACCGTTTTCTAAAACGCGGGAGTCCCACCCGGCTGCCCTGCGATCAGCCGAAGGCCGAGTGGCCCGCAGAGTAGGAGAAGGCCCAGGCCACTTCTGAAGAAAGAGGAGGGGGGGAGGATGGCGGCAGGGAGCTCGGGGTAATCCGCGAGCAAGACGCAGGGCGCACAGAGCGGCTGCGGAACCCAGGCTGGGGCGGGGGGGGGGGGTGGGCGCGCTAGGCTCAGCCTGCGCCCCAGGAATCCACGGGGCTGCGCCTCCCCCAACTCCCTCCCCCCCCCCCAGTGACTGACTGCACTTATTTTTTTTTTTCAAATTATTTTTTGTTGAGAAAAAGAGGCAAGAAAAAACCTGATGCTCTGAATCTTTGTCTCCCAAGCTAGGCGGTTTGTGCCCTGCTTTTCTTTCCTTTTTCTTTTCCACAATTGTCTTTTCCTTTCTTCCCTTATTTTTTTGTCTGATGAGAGAGAGAGAGAGAGAGAAAGAGAGAGAGAGAGAGAGAGAGAGAGAGAGAGAGAGAGAGAGAGAGAGAGAGAGAGAGATGAGAGAGAGAAAGAGAGAGAATGTCACTAGTCTTGGAAAGTTCAGCATTGAACAAATTGCAGCAAAAACTGGGAAAGAAACACCTTTGATTTATTGAGCAGACTTCAATCCATGAGTTTCCTTTCTAGGCTCTCTCTCTCTCTCTCAAGTCAAAGATGACAGACAGCGGAAATGCTCACTGTGCATCCCCAATTTGCAGTGGCCGGGACCCTTTAAGCCCCCCTTTTAAAAACAATGATCAAAATAATAATGCTAATAGTTGCAAATGAGACATGTTCTCTCTTCTATGATTTTTTTGTTGTTGTTGTGGCTTTGCAGCCAGGCTGAGCAAAATACCAGCAATGCCGTGAGTCCAGGTCTTAGTCTGGGGAGTTCATTTCGGCTTCTGGTTCCAAGAAAATACTGACCCCTCTTCCCCATGGGGTACCCAGCTTCGAACCTTGAGATCCCTGGGAACTACGGGGTTTGTGTTCCTGTTCTGGCTTAGGATCCCTGGAAGCGGTTTTGGGCTCAAGAGTCCCTTACCTTCCTTGAGGTGCTGAAGCAGAGGGGGTAGATTTTGCCTCCCCATTTTTTTTCCCCCCCGGAGGCCGCCGAAACTCAGAGGGGTCAGGTCATTAGAAATGTTAACGCGGTGACCAAGAATTATAAACATGATCTAAAAGTCCCTTCCAATTCATTTCTTCAAGTACTTAGGTGAGCTTAGTGATGAAAACTGACAGTTCTGAAATAGACAGCTTTTAAAAGTAATGAAGTCAGATGAGGTTTTAACCCGTCTGCTGCTATAAATCAACTTTGAAGAAAAAAAAAAGTAACTAAAGAATGGTTATTTGGGCACCTAACCGCAACACACTGGTCTGGAAGGCAGCCAGCCAGTGCCACCACGGGGCTGGAATCCCACCGACACCTATTCTGCAGTGTGGCCCCCCAGGTGACCTGGCTGGCCCGAAACGTGGTAGTGGCTTGTGCTCATTTGTGCCTAGAGTTCTGCTGCTGGTTCGAATCTGGGCAAGGTGTCTAGAGAGGCCACCAGTAGTATAGCTACCACTCCAGGAGCTGAATACACGCCACTTGATCATTGTGACTTTGGGTTCAGTTCCGTACTAGCCTCGGTGACTTTCACAATCTTACTTTTTTTGGACATAGAGGGGGAAGGAGCCAGCAGGGAGAGAGGTGAGCAGACAAAAATTCCTCTAGGTCTGGGGGATGGCAGTGGTAAATGTGAACAGGAGATGGGTTCTTTGAGATATTGAACTTTGCCTTGGAGGAAAAGAACAGAAGAGAACAGAGCAGAACAGGGGGTGTGCAGGCCTGCAGATGAACTAAGGGCCTAGAGATTATTGGGGTGGTGGTGGTGATGGTGAAGCAACTTGAATTTAGTACCTACCCCAGACAGCCCCGTCCACAAATCACTTCCTTAAAAGGGGGGTAAATGTTTTTTTTTTAAAGTAAACTTTTACAGGGACACGTGGAGCCCTCCGAGCCTCACAGCTGTAATTTCAGCTTTCACAGGCTTTGTGCAGGACGGGAGATCCTTTTCCAGTAACTTCTATTTCTCCATCCCATCCTCTCTCCCTCCACCAAGGCAAGTCAGGATTTCAGTCTAGACTTGGGAAGCCCTCCCGGTCGGTCTGCAGGCCCCCGTCTTCAAACACTTGGTCCAGGTGGAGAGGAGTGGGGGCACAGAAGTTAACAATCCCTCTCCCCTCTCCACCCCGCGTCTGGAGCCACGCTGAGAACCCGAAACCTCCCCTACGGAGGAAGCGGGAGGCCGGGCTCGGAGCTGGTCCAGACGCGCGCCACCCGTCTGGAGGCCTCCCGCCCTCCTCCTCCCTACTCATTTCTGATGTCAGGAGGTGGGGGCACCCCCCAAATCCAGCTGCAATAAATGCGGACCAAGTGGCCTGCCAAAGCCTTGAAACTCCCAAACTCTCACTTTGGAAGAAACCTGGGAGTCCCAGGACCCCCTTAGGAGAGGGGAAGTGAGAGGGTGAGAACGGGGGGGGGGCACGAGCCCCCACCCCACGATTCTAGCTCGACGTGCCCGTCTGAGCTTTTGGGTCCCCTTCCTGCTCACCCCAGATGGACGACGCCCACCCCGGCTATCTGCGTCCTCTGCCCCGGACCTGGGAACTGGACCGGATCCCGGACCTCGAGTTTCAGTGCTCCCCGCGCCCCCTGTTTCATCTTTAGGCCGGCTTTTCTTTCTTTTGGGGTCTCAGAGGGAAGCTAGGACTCTCTCCCTCTCTCTCCCTTCCACCCTCCCTCCCCCGTCGGGGTTCCGCCAGCTCCCGGGGGTCAGCTGGGGTTGGACCCCGCCACCCTCGGCTGTGTGCGGCGTGGTCTCCGCTGGAGCTGGGGTGCCGGGAGCCTCCGGGGCCTGGCCAGGTGGCTGGGGGCCGGGGGGGCCGCGCGGCGTCGAGGGTCGGCTCGCAGACCCCTCCTCCCCGGCGCCGGCCCCGGGGCGGCCCCGACTCCGCCGCGCGCCGCCGCCGCGCGCCCGCTGGAGCGCTTCCATAAATCAGGCCGCTGGCAGGCTGCTAATTAGCTCCGGCCAGGAAGAATGGGAGGTGGGTGGTTTGGGGGGGGATGTCTCCCCAGGACTCCACAGAGCCACCCCGCCCAGGGTACAGCCCCTCACCTCCTCTCCGGCTCGGGCCTCCACAGCTGTCCCCCCCCCCCTCCCCACCAACTCCCCGACATCACACACGCCTCCCCCTACCCCTGCACCCCTCGGCGAGACCCGGCCCGCCCACCCACGCCGAGACCCCCGTCACTCTCCCAGCCAGCTCGGTGTTAATTAACTCCCCGGCGCCCCTGCACCATCGAAAAGACTTTCAGATTTCAGCCCCGAGGTTTTCTCCTCGGGCTGGAAGCCTGCGCTTGCAAACCAAGCCAGGGGAAGAAGAAAGAAGGAAGAAGAAGAAGGAAGAAGGAAGAAGAAGAAGGAAGGAAGAGAAGAAAGAAGAAAGAAGAAAGAAGAAGAAGAAGAAGAAGGAAAGAAAGAAAGAAAGAAAGAAAGAAAGAAAGAAAGAAAGAAAGAAAGAAAGAAAGAAAGAGGAGGAGGAGGGGAGGGGGAGGGAAACACAAACAATAAAAATAAAAACGAGGGGAACTGGCTAGGGAGGACCAATCTGGGTCCCCCAGAAGGAATTGGGAAGAGGGAGGCTTTCCCCCAGTACTGGTGCGCCCTGGTGTGTAGGGTGGAAGGACGGGGTGGCGGGGGTGCTGGCACCCTGTCTTTTCGCCTCCCCAATCCCCATTATGGAAGTAGCTCTGAAGTTGGATTATTGATTTCCACGTCAGCCCTGCACGGGAAGAGGCCGCCAGGGAGAGAGACGGATGCTTATTGCACCTCTGCCCACGGGCTCAGCGCCCCTCTCCGCCCCCTGCCCGCCCTCCAGCCGGGAGACCCCATGACATCACCACTCAGACCCGCGGCCTCCCCGCCCCTGGCCACGGGAACCCCCCCCCCCAACGCTGGTGACAGGTATCTGGCGTGGGGACAATGTCTTCCAGGTGGCACCTTCGCAGACACACTCTGCACGCGCCCTCGCAGCCCTCTTGTCCTCCCACCCACCCACTCTTAGTCTCCTCTGGGATGGAGGGGGGAGCTCACACCCCGATCCCCCCAAACTCTTCACATCTGGACCCCGCCTCGAGGGGTCCAAGGGTGGCGGGGAACCCCGCCTAGGCCTGTTGCAAAGCCCCACGGAGCTGCCAAAAGCTTGGGTCCAGGTGGTGGCAGCAGCCCGCGAGTGGGCAAGGGCCGGAAACCGTGCCAAGCGTCTTCAAGGAGTCTCAGCCAACTCTGGACTTCCCTGGTCTCTGCTCTGATTCTTCCTCCCACCCCCACCCCCATCCCTTACACACACACACACACACACACACACACACACACACACACACACACACACACACACACACACACACCGTACAACAGACGTGAAGATAATCCCGCCATCTGGCAAACCCCGAATTTGGCGATCAAGCTGGGAAAGCAAGAGCGAGGGCTCCTGCAGCCCGTGGGTGGGTGGGTGGCTGGTGGTTCACCCTCTCCAGGGCTACGGCCAGGGCGCGATGGGCTCTGGCCACGCGTGTGTCCGCCTCCACCGCAGCCCTATCCGCATCCAGCAGATCGGTGGGTGCTTTCTGCTTCCCCAACTAGCCAATCGAGGGGGAAAATCAACCTGGGGCGCCGAAATCATGTGGCTTCCTCTCCCCACATTTAAAAAAGTAATAAAAACCAATACCACATCAATGAACTAAACTCCAAATTCAGCTTCATTATGTACAACCCAGCGTTATCTATAGCTTGTCGGTGGCAACTTAGATTACTTGGTGGTAAAGATCATACTTAGTAGATTTCTTCAAAGCCTTTTCTATCATTTAAAATATATATATGTATATTTACAAGGAGGGTATCTGTGCTAAATTGCCCCAATGTTGGTGCGCTGTCACAAGTTTGACATCAAAAGAGCTAATATTATTCTGTTACCAGAGAAGCTGTCTTCCTAAATAAGAATATCTTAATTACTGCATCACAAAGATAGAAAAGGGAGTAGCTGGATTGGACCTGGGGAGAAGGTATTCAGCCAGGCCTTTTGAAGCAGTATCTATATTAGACCCATGCGCTCTTCCCATCAGGCCTAGTCCGATTTCCTGTCATCTGTCCCCTTCGGTTCTCTGAACTTTATATGTAAACACATTGTCAGTCTGTACCTCGGGTTCTTATTAGAAGAAATTTTCATCCTCTCTCATTCTAGATTAGGCAGCGAAGTCCGCTTCTTCAATGGAAGGACTAAGGTTTCCTGGACAATAATGTGGCAATTGTGGATGTTTTGTGACCCATAAAATGTGGAGGTGACTGCTCTGGCTTTGGTATGTAATTATGCAAAACACTTTCCATAAAGACACGCCATTGGATCTAATGGCAGTCCCTGCGGTCTATTTAAAACAGGGAGGGTTTATGTACAGAGAGAGAAAAGTAACATTTGTTTTAACACAGGTTTTCCTGAGGGGGGGGTAATAAATACAAACACATCCTAACGCTGCCCAAAGTAATTTTTTTCAAGTCAAATTAAAATAATTATGAGGGAGTTTAATAAGTTAATCATAGCAACATCGCCTATCCAAAAGTAGGTGTGTATGTGTGTGTGTGCATATGTGTGTGTGTATGTATGTATGTATGTAAGTATGTATGTCAGGCTTTGGACTCCAGTTTATCAACTCCTGACCTGAGTCAGATGGGATACAGATGATTCATCTTTGGGGTCTGTAGGAATGGACTGTAGTTTAAGTCCCAACTAAATCTAAATGACCAGCTGGGGTTAAAAAACAAACAAACAAACAACAGAAGTCTCTGGTTGAAACTATAGGAGGATGGAATAGTTGGCAGAGGTTTGTTTTTTTGTTTTTTTTAAATGATGACCCCCACTCTCTCAACAAGTATATCTCATCTCCATTGCTCTCAAGGCCCCAGGAAAGAGCCAGCAGATAGGGTTGCTGGGTCGTTGTGAGTAGAAAGTCTAAACCTGACATCCCTGGCCCCAAATTGGCAGAGGAAGAAAATCCTCTCTGCAGAAACAGCTAAAGCTCTTTATAGCACTTGGGGGGTGGGGGGAGCCACCTGAAGTTGTGTATTGCTTTATTATTATTATTATTTAATGACAAAAGAATCTAACAGGCCTAAAAGGGGTGGGGGAGTGAAATGAGCACAGAAGGTCACCACCGCTCTTCACAGCGAGTGCTGGTGGTGTTTTTGTTTTTAATTTTACCCCGTTACCTTATAATCCCTGCACCCCAACTGGAGACCTGCCCCCCCCAACTCAAAGTGCCGTGTATCCTTTCTGACCATCCCATGATGATGTTGCTATGTGAACTTGGCAAATGTTGATGACCGGAGATTTCCCTCTCCCCCAATGGGGAAGTGATTAAAAGAGAGAATGATCTAAACATCAAAGTGACACATGATGAGACCTGGAAAAAATATTTAAGCCAATGAAAAGCAAATAAAGAAGCAGGCACTTAGGCTGGGAAATTAAATATTATGTTTAAGATGGTGCTTTTTTGTGTGTGCGGGCTTGAAGATTTCTGATTCATGTACACATAATAAACACTCAGGTTTGTCATCTGGAGGTGCAAATCTGAAATATATTTCGACAAATGAAGTGCTGGCAGAGAGAGGAATAAAGAGTTCGGTGCCTGTCAGGGGTCAGGCAGCCTGAGATTGCTTCTAGAGATCTTTTGAAAATTTCACACGATTGAAGGCTTAGGGCTTCGCTGCGTTCGCATTTCAAACTCAGATCAGTGGGATCACAATCAAAAATAGAGGTCTGGAAAATTTTGATGCAAAGATGGCCATGCAGGGTGGCAGGCTTCTCTCTCTCTCTCTCTCTCTCTCTCTCTCTCTCTCTCTCTCTCTCTCTCTCTCTCTCTCTCTCTCTCTCTCTTTCTCCCCTAGACAGATACCTTGACATGACTGTGATCCTGCAGATGACAGAGTCACCAGGAAAGAAAGAGAAAATTGCTTGTCTTATAATTTCCTTGCAGTTTTTGAGTGCAAGATTTTAGGTTCTTAGTTCTAATGAGAAGGAGAGAGAGAGAGAGAGAGAGAGAGAGAGAGAGAGAGAGAGAGAGAGAGAGAGAGAGAGAGAGAGAGAGAGAGAGAGAGAGAGAGAGGAGGGGAGAGAGAGAGGAGGGGAGAGAGAGAGGGAGAGAGTTTATTGGTAAGTGAAGTATAGAATGCTCAGTGTTTTGGATTTTTTTAAAAATAATATTAGTCATCTACTCCTAGGCATTTAAGTTTGGCTTTCAAAACTGAGGTAATTTCTGGTTTAGTTTTGAATGTGGTATTTTGTTGAAAATACATTGCATGCAATTTCTGGCCACTGTTAATTGTGTGCATATTCAGGAGAAAATAAACATGCTTGTGTGAGTTTGTACTTCAACACACACACACACACACACACACACACACACACACACACACACACACGTGCATAATAATTCCCAAACCTGGAAAAGAGGCTGATTGCTTTGAATACTGTGAGAATAAAATATTTATTCATATTTTGGTCCCACTTTCCATAGTATCAGGGCTTTCTAGCTAAAACAAGAGGGACAGAAATCGATTTTCTCTGTGCTTGATGCACCAAGGGGGAAAAATTATAAAGATCTAAGGAGAGGCCACTTTGAGAATAGAACAAACTCAAAAACTCTGAAGTGGACCAGGAATGAGGAGACAGCGGCAAAAAAGCTGGCTAGACATTTCTTGAGAACAGCTAGAAATAACAGCAAGGAAGCAAAACCGTGAATCACAAGAAATTAATTACATTTGGTTTGGAGAACTTTGTAGGAAGAGCAGGAAAAGGGACAAATTTAGAATCACGTTGTCGGTTCTAAATTTTCTCCGATAGTCTGAGACCAACACAGTGTTTTTTTTTAATAAATGAATAATCGGAATTAAAATTGAGTTTCATTAATTCAAAATCCAAGATGAACAGAAGTGAGATTTTTGGAGAACTTCCTTTATGTGTGGGATATTAAGATCTCTGTTGAGCAGAGATACCACAGCCAGGGGGAAAAACATATGTATATTAAGAAAATCTTCCGCTTTTGGAATTCCGCAACTGGAATTGTGTGAAGTATTCCATATGAATTGTTTCACAGGTGGGCAGTGAGGAAAACGTGCAAGAATTAGCGTGGCTGGTATTCGAAGTGCAACCTTTCTAAGAAGGTCGTGTCTGCAGCCCTGACCAGCCAGGGCTGCAAATTTGGGGTAAAACTGGGTAAGACCTCTTTAGGGGGCTTGCACAGACCCTGAATGGCAGGTCGGTAACTTGGAGGTGGAAGAGGGGAGCAGGCCCAGTGTACCGCGAAGACTTTTCACTTTTGCAGCAGGAGCACCGCCCCCCCCCCCCCCCCCCCCCGCCCAATCCCAACTTGCCAGTTCAGGCCAAGGGAAACTTTACTCCCTTAAAGTGTCCAGCCCAGAAAGAAGTCAGACGTCTTTGTGGCATTTTCCCCTGCAGGTATCTCTCCAGAGATGCAAAGTGAAGCAATAGAAAGCAGTTCAGAGTAGAACTTTAAAGGGGGAGACGCCTTCCAGAGGGTTCTCGGGGAGATGGAGGCACTCAAATGAGCTTGCCAAATAGGGTTTTGACAAGACGGGTTCGTGGCCCTCGGGAGAAATAAAGGGGTGAGCAGAAGAGCGCGGGGGGGGGGTGGAGTGGAGAGAAGCCAGGCAAAATGGAGAGGAAGATGTCTCGACGGGGAGCCCCGAAGCTTGTTGGGGGCCCGCTGAGATGACCGGCGGGGAATCACCCCTCAGCCAAGTATTCAGCAGCCAACTCTTTCCCGTGGGCCGTGGGGGCTCGTGGGGACAATTCTTACAGAATGTAGAGCTGGGCAGGCACCCCAAAGAAGTGGTCTAGAGAATGCCTGCAAAATAGGGGGCCCCTCACCCCATAAGCTGGAAGCTGACACTCCAGCAGCCCTCCAGGGACAGGCGTCAGATACCCCACCACTAAGTTCTTAATCCTGAACCTCAGAGTCAGCAGAGGCAATGGAGCGACCTGGAGAGAGGGCTGCGCGGGTCTCCCCTTCTTCCGATCGCTAACCCCTGTTTCGTGGTCTCATTCTCACCTTACAACACAACAAAATAAATAACTAAAAATAAAATTTAAAAAAAACCAAAAGAACACCTAAAGCAAGTCTGAGCTCAGCGGAGGTCTGCAAACAGGAGGTCAGAGGCTTCTCTGCGCCCCAGGAAGAAGCGAAGCCTGGAGATTTTACAACTACAGAGCTGAAAGCCACCTCCAAACGCCTCTGTCCCTGCGTCGGACTTCTCTGCCCCCCCCCGGGGGGCCCAGCTGGACTCAGCCTCGCTGCCCTCCACCAAGGGCTAAAACCAAGACAGAGGCACGTCTCTGCCTGATGACCCCAAATCAGGACGCCAGCCCCTCTTGTCTGCTCATTGCCTTTCATCTTGAAGAGGGGTGCGCAGAAGGCAGAAGTAGAAAATGTAGGGCGTTAGGGGCTGAGCTGCTCCTTAATTCATGGTGGTGGGGGGTGGAGGAGGGGAGCAAATAAATACTGGGTGAACAGGGAACCCCTTTCCATGTATCTTCTTTCACCCCCAGGGTTGAGTTTGACTGCGATCAGAACCTCCTGGTCCCAGAGGGGATGATGTGTTTCACAAAGCAGGGGAGAACATTTTTTTTGGGGGGGGGCTCTCTCCCCTTCTCCCCAAACTTGACCTTTTCCTTATTTTTAATTTCATAAAACTAAGAACTCTCAGGAGAGGGTTGCCATTCTGCTCGTTTGGATATGACACTCCCCCACCCCACCAAATCTTCTTTCAAGTTATCTTCCGCTCTAACTTCAAAGGAGAGGAATGCTAATTTTATCTTGTATTTAAATGAGTCCCAAGCTGGACTGGTGGGCAAATCTTCCATGCCTGCCTCTCCCTCCTCTTGCTCTGTTGGTGGATTAAAAAAAAAATAAAAATAAAAATCCACTGGGTTCCCTCTCCTCACCAGCGGCTCCCCCACATCTGGCTTTATATTTGTTGATATTAATGTCATGGCTGTTATTTAAAGTTTAGCAGGAAATGCAGGAGCCGTGATTCTAGTAGCCAATGTGACAATTTTCTCTAATGAACTCAGAGTGGACCCAGGTCACTGCCGCCTGCCCTCTTCTTGGATATGTGCAGATAAAGCTATAGCCCCACTGGGGTTTAGTGGGCACACCTCCTTGATAGAAGACTCCTTAATTTAAACACAGAAGTGGGTCGATGGCTGGTTATAAACCAGGTGCTTATAACCTCAGGCAACTTAGCCATAGGAGACTAAAACTCTCTTCCAAGGAGGCAAGAAAAAGAACTCTAAGAAACTCCATGGGATCTTTTTCTGATGGCTACCTCCAGTGTGGAAGATCTTTTGCCAATTTCTCAGCGTGCATCTGTCCATACAGACTAAACTCTTAGGAGTTAATTAACCTGTGGTCCAGCTACAATTAATACCGAGAAGAGAAGACAGAAAAGGAAAGCATGCAATGGAAGGTGGAAAATAAAAGTAACTTGAATCCTGCTAGATTCCTTTACACTGGTCATGTTAGCTACTGACTTTCCAGCAGCGAGGATGTCATGTGCCACTTACTGTAATTGAATTGCTGTTATAACACCTTTCCAGGGCCTAGAAATGCATTTCATAAAAAAAAAAGTTGCTCTTGAGACTTGAGGCTGACTATACCCCAGTTTGTGCCCCCAGGGTCACTCAGCAGTGGCACAGGGCAACAGCAGATTGGAGGGACGCTGCTTGGTAAGGCCGTGGGTGGAGACCAAGGATCTGGGTCCCAGGAAAATTTAGGGGTGGTCAGGGCGTCCCCAGTCTAGTCAATATGCTGAGAATGCTGGCAACTCACAAATGCCCCCCAAACTGGAAGCTGAACCTGAATCAGTGATGGGGATAAGACCTAGAATTGTGTAGAGAGGAGGGAAATCAATATCAGAGGCTAAACTCTAAACAACTCCCCCCCCCCTTGTTCTCCTCCTCCTCCTCCTCCTGCTCTTCCTCCTCCCCCTTCCACCACCTCCTTCTCCTCCTCCTCCTTCACCTCCTCCTCCTCCTCCACCTTCTCCTCCTCCTCCTCTTTCTCCTCCTCCTTTTCCACTTTCTCCTCCTCCTCCTGCTCTTCCTCCTCCTCCTCCTCCTCCTTTTCCACCTTGTCCTCTCTTCCTCCTCTTTCTCCTTCTCCTCCTTTTCTACCGTCTCCTCTTCCTCCTCCTCTTGCTCTTCCTGCTCTTCCTCCTCTTCCACCTTCTCCTCCTCCTCCTCCTCCTCCTCCTCCTCCTCCTCCTCCTCCTCCTCTTCCTCCTTCTTGACTTGCTGTGAGCTCTCTGAAGCTGGTGGGGTTGTTAGAAAGGCTCCCTTTTTTCTCTCTTGTGTGCTCAGCACCCCTTTGGAGAAAAAGTCTATTCTCTCAGAAGAAAAGAAGTTTCCTGGTCACTGGTCCAGGAAACAGTAGAGGATGGATAGAGATAGGCCTGCATATGCTTTCTCCTTGACCTTGCCTCTCTGAATCCGCCTTCCACCCATTTCAAGGGCCTCCAGAGTCCCCTATTGCCTCTTGCTTCTCTGCCCTAGCCTTTGGCTTTTAATTTTTTGTGGGTTTGCATAGGTTTCCCACCCTTTCTCACTTTGTCTTCACCCCTCTACAGAGCCCTTCCCCCTTTGATATGAGGGGTCACCCAGCCTTTGTCTCTGCCATCCATCAAGACCTTGGCAGAGTTTTCTGGGCACACTGAGCTTCTTAGACTAACAATCTTCTCTGGGCCTTTAGCTCTGGCTTCTGTGCAGTCGCCAAGAAGCAGAGGTTGAGCAATGTGGCTATACCTGTGTGCTGGGAGAAAAATCTCTGCAGTCTTGCCTTTCTCTGGCTACAGTGTGAGGCAGATGGGGATAAAGATACCTGGGCAGCTTCAGGTTCATGGAGAGCTGATATCTTCTCACATCCCCTCAGCCTCAGGGGTTGGTGAGTTGCTGGGTAAGAGGAAGGATGTTTGGAAGCTCTGGCAACAGGAGATTGGGGTTCCCTGGGATGGGGTTGGGGATAAGGGAGGGGTGAGAGACACACAATACTCATTCCTGATGGACCAAGGAGAGGAAAACTTGGAGTATGAGGAGTGAAAGAAAAAAAAAACACCTGTTTAGTATTCTAGTGACTCAAAACAATGCAATGGAATCTGAATTTCCAGCTCGTAGGTGGTAGCCATTGGAGGAGTTACTCGTCAAACTTAACTCAGTCAGCTCAGGTCAGCCTGCCCTGGAGAAATACTACAAGTCAAGGTCAACTGTGTCTACCTGATTATATATATTTTTTTCTTCAGGATTATTCTGATTTAGAGCTTTCCAGCCTGGGGGGCGGTCCTCAGATAGTTCGAGGAGGTGGAATGTGACTGTGTACATGTAGAAATGCAGAAATCAGAAAGGAAGAGGAGAGCAATTGTTTTACTGCTTCTTATAGAAATATTCTTATTTGTACATTTTGTAAACATCCATTTATGGAATAGATGGGAAGTACCCACCAACTTGGTACAAGGTACTTGGTGAACTGAAAAATGAATCCACAACCCATGCTCTCAAAAGTTTTAGGGAGTTGAGGGAGAGGCAAGAAACATAATATTATAATATAATCTGTACAAGTTGGAAAGAGATGGAAAACTTGAACGTGAGTGCAGTCTCTTTTGCCATGGATCCAGGGAAAGATTTCATGGTAGAGAGGTGATTTTTGACTTGGATTGGAGACTCAGAAGGAGTGTGTGTGGGGGGGGTGAGAATGTGCCTCAGTGGTAGAGTGCTTGCTTTGGGTTTGATCCTTTGCATCGCATAAAAAATAACTAAATAAAATTTAAGAAAATTAAAAAAGGAAGATGTGTGTGGTAAGTGAAGAAAAAGGAAATGTGTGTGTGTGTGTGTGTGTGTGTGTGACAGAGAGAGAGAGAGAGAGAGAGAGAGAGAGAGAGAGAGAGAGAGAGAGAGAGAGAGAGAGAGAGAGAGGGAGAGAGAGAGAGAGAGAGAGGAACCACAGAGCACAGAAGATTCCTCGGAGCGAATAATCAAAGTCATTGCTTCTTGAATTATGGAGACTTGTTGAAGAAGCTGTTGTTTTCCCACAGTGTTCTTTTTCATTTGTGCTGATCTTAGGGCTTGAACTCAGAGCCTGGGGAGCTTTCATACTCAAGGCTAGCATTCCACCACTTGAGGTGTTTTGTTTTGTTTTTAATTGAAGGCAAGAGACTCACAGACTTTTCCTGGTCTGGCTTTGAACTATGATCCTCAGATCTCAGCCTTCTGAGTATCTAGCATTATAGGTATAATCCACTGGCACCCAGCCAGAAATCTCTTCCTTCCTTTCTTCCTTTCTTTCTTTCTTTCTTTCTTTCTTTCTTTCTTTCTTTCTTTCTTTCTTTCTTATTTTTTTTTTTTGCTAGTATGGGCTTGAGCTCAGGGCCTGAGCACTGTCCTTGTACTTTTTCAAGTCTAGAGCTCTACCACTTGGGCCTTAGCACCACTTTCAGCTTTTTTTCTATGTATGTGGTACCAAGGAATGGAACCCAGGCTTTCCTGAATGCTAGGCAAGCACTCTACCAAGAGGCCAAACTCCCTACCCCAGCCAGAATTCTTAAGTAATGTGTATTCACTTATTTTGAGAGGAAAAGGAATTGATTTAAAATGGTTTCCAAGAAGGTAGGAGTTTGTGTATTGTTAAGAGTTCCTTATCTCTTGGACATTTACATGATGGTTTAAGGAAGAGAGGAAGGACACACAAACATTAAGAAGTTGTTGGAAACAGCAGAGGAGATTAATACATAGAGAACTGTGGCCAAAGATATTCCTGCCAGCAAGGATTGCTAAATTTGCACATGTGCCAAAAATGTTGGTACCTTTGGCTTCTTTGGCTTCTCCTTTACTGCTGTGCTGCCACCAGAACAGATGTAACATGCTGTTTTGGTTGGTTCTCTCTCTCTCTCTCTCTCTCTCTCTCTCTCTCTCTCTCTCTCTCTCTCTCTCTCTCTCTCTCTCTCTCTCTCCCTCCCCCCCCTCTCTCCTTTGGGGCTGGATGCTTCTTGGGGGCCAAGGTTGGCTGATTCCCTTATGTTCCCAGCTCTTGGCACTTCGCCAAGGCTCATAATTAAAGCTCAATATATTCTGCATGAATGAATGATGCAAGCTTAAGAATATAGCTTTTTAATCTGTGTTAATGTTGGTGGGAGCATCCAAATATCATTTTTATGTATGTCATTTGTATTTTTTAATTAGGATGACACCGGATTGTCCTTGTCAAATGATTCTTATTTATGGTGGCACCAGCCTGGTCGAACAGAAGAGTCTGAGAAGTATTGACATTGCACAGCGTACTCAGCCTTGCTTGAGTCAGCCTTGAGTCAGTCCCAGCTTTGAGCCTAAGACAGAAACTCACTGTGGGGAGGTCAGATCAATGTTGTTTGATCTGTTTCAGTCGCTTCTAAGCTTGGTAATGAGGCTCCACCATGATCTTTATACAGGCTTTAAAAAAAACTACTCATAACCATGGTAAAATTTCACAAGACTAAACTTACACACACATTCAACTAAGGACATGGATTCTTTTTATTTTCTTTATGTTCATCCTGGGCTTGAACTCAGGGCCTGTGCACTGACTCATAAACATTTTTCTTTTAGGTTCAAGGTTATTTCTCTAGTACTTGAACTATGGCTGTGCTTTTGGCTTTAGGGTAGTTAATAAGAATAAGAGCCTCTTGGACTTTCCTCTGCAAGGCTGGCTTTGAACTGTGGTCTTCAGATTTCACCTTCCTAAGTGGCTAGGATTACAGGTATGAGCAATTAGACCTGGTTTATAACTTGGGCTCTTAAAGGCTGAGATCTTACTACCACTAACCCAATGAAAGAGAAAGACCCATGAAGGGGGAGTGATTCATCCCAGAGATTTTCATGTCTTCCTTTTACACCATTGTTCTGGAGTAACATTTTCCAACAATTGGATCTTGGAAAAAAGCATAAAGAAAATCATTAAGTGAAATCAAAACATGATTAGCTTCCCTGTGAATTCTACCTTATGTTTTTGTCCCTCTATGGCTCCCTGGCTTGGAATATTTTCGAACTCCCACTGATTTGTGGCAAGACACTATCTTCATCTCTAAATACATTCTTTCCTTGAAAAAAAAACAAACCACGAAAACTTCCTCCTACTTCCTCTCTCATGTGAAATCTCTTGCAAGAATTCAAATTGCAAAGGAATTCACAGGTGGAGTGGAATACATTTTTGAGCATTATGTCTAGTGACATTCATGGTTCTAGGGAAGCGTTCAGATCCCCAGTGTTGTCTTGCTTTTGTTTGCTTTGAGTTGATGAGGCCATGAAACGCTCCATACACATTTCAGAAACACTAGCTACATCGCTGTATCAATTCAGGAACTGTAAAAACATCCGATCACCAACACATCACTCAAAGACATGTTAAAACTTGAGAAATACATCCCTGTGTTGGAAAGGCCTGAACTGTACCCAGTGATGGGACTATATTACAGTGCAATTCTAGGGAGCTGTGACAAGAGATTCAGATTACTTGTCCCCACTGCAGCTTTGTGGCGGCTCTATATGCAGAGGAGATCAGACGGAGTAACTTTGCGTCTATGATTCTGATAAGAACTTGCTGGAGCTTGTAGGCTCATGTGTTAGATTTGATTCCCAAGAAAAGTGATGGATGCTTTGAGAGGTAGAGTTTAGTGGGAGGTTTTAGGTCACTTGAAAGACAGGGCTATTCCTCATCTGTTGCTGAGTCTCCTTCCTTTCCTGGTATGGGTTTTTGCTCTGTTCACATGTTCCCACCACAATGTACAAAAAGGGGCTCAATTTGTCAGTCTCGAGCCTGCAGCACTGTAAGCCAAAGGGAACCTTTAGGATAGCTAGTGAATCTTTAGAAATGGATTATCTCAGGTGGAAAGCTGGTGAACAGAGCTCCAATGTCTTTCTCTTAACCACCTTGGAGAATTTGTAGTTATAAAATCTACACCTTGGAATCTAAGTAATTATTACAATGAGCTTGTCGGCTTAATATTCTCAGTGTCAACATAGCAAATAAGCAGGAAGAGTTACAGAATTGTTCCTGATATTATTCTAATACACAACCTATGATTGTAGATGTAAAAAAAAAAGGGAGATATTTAGGGCCTAGTATAAATAACACAGTAAGAAATGTTTTTATGCTTGAATATTTGTCCAGGTTAGCATCATTTAATTTGGGTAGATTTTAGAATTAAAGTCTTTGCAGTAAGACATTTAAAGTTCACTTTGTGTGTGTGTGTGTGTATGGAGTGGGGGGGGGGCTGGTGCAGGGGCTTGAACTCCAGACCTGGGTGCTGTCCCTTAGCTTTTTTGTTCAAGGCTGGCAATCTACAGTGTGAGCCACAGTTCCATTTCTGACTTTTTGGTGACTAATTGGAGATAAGAATCTGGGATGGCTTTGAACCACAATCCTAAGATGTTAGTGCTTTGAGTAGGATTACAGTCAACAACCACTGATGCCTAGCCAACTTAAGGTTCTTGATTGAGAAAGCAATGGGGAAGTGAATAAAATATTCATGAATGGATAATATAAATTCTAAGTATCTAGCTGCTTGTGACTTTCTATATAAACAATTCCTCTTTTGGAATTGTAGCGTTGCTGATGTACACATAGAGTTGAGTCTGGTTGTCATGTAAAGGCCAAACAATGAAAGAACTGGCACCAGTTCTATCTCTTTTCTGATAAAGGAAATGTTGAGAACAAATAGTTAATGTTTACTTGTCAAAGAAGCAAGCATCTCAGGGCACTGAGCTATTATTTTGGCATAAATCTCAAATAGAAAGAAAATACAGAAATAAAATGAGATACAGAACCAAGACTTTCTTGTATTTACTCAGTTTGGTGAAGAGGGACCAAGGAATAGGACAAGGTGTGAAGGGGCATTTGTCTCAACTCTGACAATATTAATTAAAAAGCCCCCACCCTCCAAAAATAAGTTTTTATCCTAGGAACTGGGAAAATTGAGGGAAGGGGTGCAGTTGGGAGATTTGAAGGAAAATGGTGGAAAGGTGACATTGATCAAGATGTATTGTGCTCATATGTATGACTATGTAAAGATCATAATAATATGATTAAAATAATAACTTTCATTTTGAACCTCCATGATGCTAGGACCTTTCTGCATTCATACAGGATTGCTGCTTTAGAAGTCTTTTTCTTTTCTTTCTTTCTTTCTTTCCTTTTTTTTTTTTTTTGCCAATCCTGGAGCTTGAACTCAAGGCCTGAATGCTGTCCTTGAGTGCTTTTGCTCAAGGCCAGAACTCTACCATTTAAGCCACAGATCCATTTATGGCTTTTTTTTGTGGGGGGGAAGTTAAGTGGAGATAAGAATCTCACAGATTCTCCTACCTGATCTGGCTTGGTACCTCAGTCCTCAGATCTCAGCCTCCAGAGTAGCTAGGGTTATAGGTGTGAGCACTAACAGAAATCTTGTACAAGATGGCCGCCCATCTTGGTAGCCAATGGGAGAAAAAATTCTTTCGATGCTGCCAATTCAGTGGGCATAAATTACTTAGATCCATTTATGGAATAAATTATGCTCCTAAGCCTTCTCAGATGTACAGCCAATAGGCATTTTAAGGCAGCAAAGGAAATGCAAAATTTAGCTGGAAGGGGCAGTGGTGTGCATTTGGAAGTATCTCTGGAGTTGGTTGTTCCTCTGTGCCCCTGTGAGGGGATTAAAGAGCTCCTTTCTGAGCTGAGACTTTCTTAGCCACATGAAGCTCTTCAGAAATCCCCATGTGGTTTTCCTCTTGGATTTAAATCTTACATCCAGGGATGCTGCCGTGTACATAGAGAAGTGCGTCTGAGAGAGATAAAAAAGAAAGAACTGTGCTTGAGTCACAGATAGGGCCAAGGGGGAGAATGCCACTCACCTCCAAAGGTACCATTCTCTGATTTATGTGTCTTCTTGGAGAACCCTGTACCAACATCCCCCCCTTTTCTGTAAAAATATAGTTAAGTGCAACTCCCGGGTACTCATGAATGCAAGGTGATTTTCTTTGATTTGTGGCTTTGCACATAGCTGACGATGAAGTGGTAATTCCGCTGCTGAGAGGTGAGGAGAACTTGGTTTCCATGCAGAGATGAGATGCTCTATCCTCTAAACTGACAGATGGAAATTCTGCTTCAGAATTCATTATGTGAGGCAAAGGATAATGGTGCAGATTTGAATCTACTAGAGTTCTAACAGGTCACAGAACATACTGTTAAAAATTAAATAAATTAGACCATTAAAGTGCATAGGAAAATACATTAATAGGAACATTTCTGGGTTTCCTGATGATCTTAAGTTTCTGTTTCACCTTTACTTTCCTGTACAATTGTTTTGAGATATAAACATATATCTAAGCCTTTCGAGAACTTTGTATCTATGCCATACCTTGACATAAGAATGGAAACTAGGGGCCGGGAGTTTGGCCTAGTGGTTAAAGTGCTTGCCTAGCATACATGAAGACCCGGGTTCGATTCCTCGGTACCACATACATAGAAAAAAGCCGGAAGTGGTGCTGAGGCTCAAGTGGTAGAGCTCTAGCCTTGAGAAAGTCCTGAGCTCAAGCCCAGGACTGGCAAAAAAAAAAAAAAGAAGAATGGAAACTAATAGCCTTCATGCCAGGACAGCTAATACCTTCCTGAGAGCTATCTGCTTTCTTGAGCCTCTCTGGAGAGACTACAAAAGACCAGGAGGCTACCCTGGCTTCAAGTCTTACTGGATCCTTTCTACATTATGACTACCTATGTATTGTCAAGTCAGTGATGAAAATGTACAAATTCCTTTCTGTGAGTAGCAAAATATTTTTAAGAAGCAGACAAAGGAAGCACGACCAATGTCTTTCTGTGTTCTTGTTTTAAGAAATCGTACTCATGATACTCCTTTAAAAATGAAGCTTGATATCTGAAAGTGACATTTGGGGAACTAGGTAATAAGAAAGTATGACTCTGGCTTGAGTCATATGATGTCTGCGTCTGTGTTTTTGTCTGTCTGTCTTTCTTCTCTTGCTTCTGCCTCTGCCTCTGTCTTTGCACATGTAATGGAGGTCAGTACCACCATTTTGGCCTTTTAATAAGAAAATATGTTCAGTGGGAGACACATAGGCTATGAAACACGATTTTATAGTATCACAAGTGAACAGTCTTTTACAAATGAGTGAATATAGGAAAACTGGTCTATCCTTTAGATAAATCATTGTTAATCACCAGGAAACTTGCTCATTTGTTCCTAGTCTTTCTGAAGAGTGAGAAATTTATTTCTGTGCTGTTTTGCTGTAAGTTTCCATTTCCATTTCAAGTCTAGGGTGTGGTTATGGTTATGTGATTCTGTCAAGCCACATTCATCTACCTGTGTGGGCAAAGTCCATCTTTTATACATACTTATTTATTATATCTGGTTTGGCAGAACTAGCTTTTGGGTTTCCTTTTTTTGTTGCTCATGGAACTTGAAGGCAGGCCTGGGTACTCTCCCTGAGCAACTTCTGCCACGTTTTTGCTTTAGAGCTCTGCCATTTTGAGCCATCACGTCATTTCCGGTTTTCAGGTGGTTCAGTCTCATGGATTGTCTTCGCAGGTATGCCTTTGAACTGCGATTCTCAGACCTCAGCTTCCTGAGTAGCTAGGAGTACAGGTGTGAGCCACTAGTGGTCAGCTTCAAACTAGTTTTGAACTGTCACACAAAAATACTTTTGGAGTAACAACTAAATTCGTACAATAGCACCAAGAGACTGGGCTTGCAAGCCACCCTTATTGAATCAACTATTTGGTATAGTCTATTCCCATTTCCTAACTCCTTCCTTGCATGCAAACTCTTTGGCGTCATTATCATGGCAGCTTTGGAAAGCAGGTGGGGCTGATATAATACTATCGTTATTACGTCCTATTAATGTGTCATCATCATAGACGATGACAGATTTCTGGAGAGATGGAGACTGACCTACTCTAGCTGATAGGAATCATGTGAATGCCAGTCTTCAGATCTACTCTCCGATTTTTCTCACTACCCCTCTGTATCTGAGCTTGGTTGGAGGCAGCAGTGTTGACTAGATCATCTGAAATCAGAGGATCCAGCTTTGAATCCTGCCTTCAACTGCTAGCCATTTGTTAGGCCCATCATTCTCTCTGAAGTTTATAAATCAGAAGACCGAAGGTGCAATATTACTTTGACACATCTGCAGAGACAGGGAGTGAAGTCCTGGAAATGACAACCCACCTTCAAGAAAAAAAAAATGAGGGAAGTGGAACAGATCTCAGAAAAAGTAACAACTGAATTTACATCCGCAAGACTGAAATGATGTCAGTGGCAGGGAAATGGGTGAATCTGAAAACACTGCGAGTGACGTAAACCAGGTCTAGAAGAACAAAAGGTCATGTGGAACAAAGCTCCCAAAGATTAGCCTTCTCCTGGACAAATGCTGCACCCAGGTACATAAGAGGTACATAATATGTACACAAATACATAACCGAGTTGACTAAAATACGGTACGTGCAGAAGCAAAACTCCATGGAGTAAATTCTTTCAACAGTGAACAGTTTAACAAAATGATATCAGGAGGCTGTGACATGCTTGGAGTGGGGCGGGATGAGGAGTTGTCGGGGGCGGGGGAGCAGAGGAATAGAAGAGAGAACAGTGGGGAAGTAGCATCATCAAGGAAAAGGAAGTGGGAAACTTGCTGTGACCATGGTGGGAAGGGGTAGGTGAGAGAGGGAGGGAGGATAGTGGAGATTGCCAGTGATCAAGATTAACTTCACCCAGGAACGGGCATGTTAAATTGCAATTCTCATACGCACTCATTCATAGATACGGAATAATGCTTGTTAAGGCCAAATTTAAACTGTGGTGACTTCAATACAAGACTTTGACATTGACATCGAAGTGACAAACGCAGAAGTACCATGGCCTCACTAGTATTTTTTAATATATTGACAACTTTTCAACTCTCCCTTGTGTGTGTGTGTGTGTGTGTGTGTGTGTGTGTGTGTGTGTGTGGTGTGCTGAACATATACTGTTTTCCAATCGGTCAAGAATACTGGTGTGAGATTCTGATGAGAAATCAAGACCTACGTTGGGTGTCGTTGGCTTGTCCTCCTCGCTCCTCAGAAGGCTGACATTTGCAGATCATGACTGGAAGTAATCCAGGGCAGGAAAGGTCATGGCACTCTTATCTTCAATAAACTACCTCCCCCAAAAGCCAGACGTATAAGCTGTGGCTCAAGTGCTAGATCTCTACTAGCCTTGAGCGAAAAAGGTCAGGGACAGCGCCCAGGCTCTGAGTTCAAGCCCCAGGACGGACACACACACACATACACATACACAGAAAAAAAAAATAAAAAATCATGATTAAGAATGTGCTCAGTGTTACAGGGCTTGCCTGGCACCCATAAAATCCCGAGTTCAACAGTCATCATTATCTAAAAAAAGGCCAAAACATTGTTTTCTATTTGTATCAATGGAGAAAAAAATGCTTTCGTTGTGAAAAGATGTTAGTGGTAGAGTATCACTCAAGCAAAGGTGACGCCCGAAGTTGAAGTCCTAGTACTGGCAGTTTTCATACTGTAACGTTTGTTCTATTGGACCAGTGCATTATTAGATCCCCACTTCTGGTGCCCCCTGTCCAGCTAGAACTTGGGAGCCTGGGTAAATACGTTTTAATTATCCCGATGAAGTGTGCAGAAGGACTGCTGCCTGACCCGGCTTATAATCAACGGTGATCTTCTAAAACCAGACGAATTGATTGCCTGCCTTTTCCCCAACTAGCCAGAGGAGTGGGTCATTCATCATCTCGCCCCTTTGAAAAATCCAACTCCCTGATTGATTTTATGACTGCCCGTGGCAGCAAATTCTTCGGTGTGAATTCTAGCACGTGAAGAAGTATTTCCTATAACTTGCTTTAAATTTCCTTTGCATTAACTTCTCAGAGTGGTCTAGTCTCTGAGGGGACAATGGAATATGGATCTATCAGTTTCCCTGCCTCGTACATTTCTTTTTTTTACAAAATATTATTAGCAAGTAGTTGTACAAAGAAGTTACAATCCCATACGTCAGGTTCTGAGCGAAATACATCTTTATCAATGTCACCCCTTCAGTCGTTCTGCCTGAATCCCCTTCCCATTCCTCTCTCCAAGTTCTAGTACCCATCTCTGATGCCTAAGTAAACCTGGCTTATTTGGCAGCCTAGACTCAGTCTTTGTAACTTTTGAAATCTCCCATCATGTGTAAATGTCCGTGGCACTCATTTTCTGGGTCAGCTCTGGAATTTGGTCACTACATTTCTTAAGATGAAGAAGTGAAGTCAGCAGACTGTCTAAATGAACCTGCATTATTCTCCTCCACAATGAGGTTGCATTATACTCTCTCTTCTTCCTTTTATCCTTGCCATTACTCTATATAGAAGAAAAAACAAATACCTCAAATGCAACAGAAAGTTTCTTTGAAAGAAAGAAAGAAAGTTCATCCTCATATACAGCGTGTTATCACCTCCTCATAGCGTGATTAATTAGAGATAAGAATTTCATTGACTTTCTTATACAGGTTGACTTTGAACCACTAAACTCAGATCTCAGCTTCCTGGGTAGCTAGAATTACAGGCATGAGCCACTGGTGCCTGCCCTTAACTTTGGACTTTCTGTGAAGAAGAGAAAATAGAGAAGAAAGCAGAGAGGGTGAGAGAGGCTGTAGGTAGACATGCAGTGTTCTCTTCATAAAGTACCTAGGATAAAACTTTTGCTTAGAATTTCAAGCAGTTTCCAGATAGTATTGTAAACAATAATTATTTTGTTGAATCCTAATATGCCGTTGGAGAAGGACAAAGCTTCAGGTTCAAAGACAATTTCATCTTTGATTAGGAAGAGTCATTTTATTGGGAAGGGAACTTTACAGGTCAGTAAGTTCATCTTGTTTATGGAACATTTTCATGTTCCTCAGGCAGGAAGGCCATAAGAATCACCTCTGCTTTCATACATTCTCTGGAACTCCATAATGCAGAGAAAGTCCTCAAAACCATAGGAAAAGATTGAGGCATCCTACTTGATGCCATCCCAGTGTGCTGAAATCAGTCTCAATCTCCTACAGCTCTGCCTGAATCCTACCACCAGCCTCTCTCCTTCCTTTTTCCTGTTTGAGATAACTCCTATCTCCTTATGAGATGAAATTGGCTTGAAATAGCATTGATGACAGGAATAAGGCAATAATGTCCTAGATCAAGCATCTGTAATATATAAGCAACTGTACTAGGCTTGCTTATTTTTGTGACATTCTGACAGTACGTAGAGGAGATGTATTTACTGTATAGTGCTGGATTAGATGTTACAACATCAGATTATTGAGTGTAGGGCAGTGGTAGAAATAAACAAGAAAGGTGGTGCCTTTTTTGGTGCCTTCATCTCTGCCAGTAGTCTTCATGTCTAAAGACAGGACAGAAGGGCAGAAGTATTCTAAGGCCTGGATGGCCTGTCCTTTTGAAGACTTACTATGATTTGCTAAGTCATACAGGCAGATTCACTATGGTTTAGTGTTTCAAATCAACTTTGCCTATAATTTCCTAAGCAGGATTCTGAGCTACACGGAGGCCTGTTTTTGGATTCATAAATATTCCAAAATATTCGGATCTTAGCATGTCCTTTAGTGGCATGCTTTATCAATGTGGACAAAACCCATTTTAACCAGCACCTACTTGCCACCCATTTGTCCTTGATCTGTGATCAGGTTTCATTGTGTACTCGTAGTTAAAAAAATAATGTCCAGACTGGATACTGGATACCAGTGGCTCAAGCCTGTAATCCTAGTGACTCAAGAGGCTGAGATCTGAGGATTGAGGTAGTTCGAAGCTAGCCTGGGAAGGAAACTCATATTTCCAATGAACTACTAAGACCAACAACAAGATGATAAGCCGAAAGTGGAGCTGTGAGTCCACAGTGATAGAGTTCTCGCCTTAAGTGGAAAAGCTTAGGGTCAGTGCCAAGGTCTTGATGGTTCAAACCTCCTGATGGGCATATAAAATAAAATAAAATAAAATTCCATATGCTCTAAGCTCATACCACTTAAACCCCAACTCCGCAGTGAAAACAGGAAAATGAGTCGTTTGCTAGCGAAAGGACAGATCAGCTTGGACACACACAAATATACCCATTCTGGCTTTGTGGGGGCCGTAGGCCATCGTCACTCATGCATGGGAGGGGTTTGGTCTTTCGTTTGTCTATTTCCATAACAAATCCAATCTGAAGGAGCCTCCCCTCCATATCATTTACCACCTATATCACCCTGTAAGAATTGCCTAAAGAAACTTTTTAAAAAGTGAGCTCACAGACTGCTTAATATGGCTTCTCCCACCTGCCTGTGTTGTTGTTTGAGAAAAGCAAAGGCCTGAACGTAAGTCAAGCCCTTAGGGTAGGGAGGAAGGCTCACGTTTGAGAATGCCAGTTGGCCTGGGTATTTATAGAGCAGGTTGTTGGCAAGGCACCAGAGAGAGTGTGGATCATAATTTGGGGTTTACCCCAGAGGATGCTAAGCCAACAAGACACTAAGAAGATTCAGATCTGAGAGAAGGAGAAAGTCGATTCTCTAGCTACAGACCTCAAAGGAGGAAGCAGTGCCATTCAACCAGGTCTATTTATTTATTTGCCTATTTTGGCTTTCCTCTTATTTTAGCTTGTATCTCACCAGATCCCATTGGTCTATTAACCCCATCTATCTTTGGTACTTGGGAACCCCCTGTCACACAAATTCATTTCACAAGAACATGCTTGCTTCTTGTTGGGGGAAGACATTGTTCACTGTGCAATAAGGCAGGAAAATCACTAACATTTTGTTGAGCATTTACTTGCACCAAGTGGTGTATTAAGGCCTAGAAGAACTTAGAAAACTGTGGGTTGTCTGTTATTGGGGTACTCTTTATGACCAGGCCTGCTTACAGTTGAGGACATTGATCCATGGAAAGGCTAAGTCATGTGCAGGTGTCACAGAGCAAGTAAAGTACACAGCCTGGAAAAAGCTCACTTAGCCGGATCAAGTGCATTCTTCTATGAGAATCTGTGTTCATGCATATGGCTGCTCAGCAAAATGCTGAGATCCTCAGATCTCAGCTTTCTGAGTAGCTAGGATGGCACATATGAACCACCAGCACCTAGATAGACCATCTTTGTCTTTAGTGGTGGTGGTGGATTTTGAACTCAGATCCCTAGGCAAGGGATCTACCACTGCAGCCACACCCCTTAGTTCTTGTCTTTCCTCCTTTCATTTATTTTACCGACAGGGTCTCTTGCTTTGGACCCATTTTTAAGAGTGAACTCTCCTGTGTCGTTTGTGTTTAAGGAGTATCAGGCTCAAGAAGGGGCTGCCTGGTGAGGAAGGGTGGGTCTGCTTGAAGAGGTCAGGGAAGGGGTGGCGGGCGTGGTGTCTGCTCCTTGGCTCCTCAGAGGACGACTCATTCTTGGGGTTCAGTGTGTGGGCTCATCAAAGTGGGTTATCATGGAGATGGGAGAGAGTTAGAAAAAGAAGTCAAGAACACAGAAAAGCATCTGAAAATAGAGGGAAAAGAACAGAAGAAGCAAGGAAGAAGAGGAAGGAGGGAAGGAGAGAGAGAGAGGGAGAGAGAGAGAGAGAGAGAGAGAGAGAAAGCATGCATGTGTGTCTTCAATAGGCCATGCATCCTATTGCAAGCCATTTACCATTTCTACTGGTAAATGTTACTTCCCACTTCTTAGGATTGGCATTCTCTGTTGAATTTCTCCCACTCTGAGCCCTTGGAAGGACCACTATGCCACAAAAAGAACTAGCTCCTGTCAGCCCCCATTTTCTGCCACCTCACTGTCAGGTGCCTAGCCACTATTCATCATGCAAGCCGTCCATCTGTGTGCCTGTCATTCGGGCAGCTCCCCACAGTCAGAAGAGCAGGTGACACACACTTGGCTCTGAGGGTCCGGGAGTGCTGACTGGAAAGAGGACTTACTTTTCTTTGCCTTTCTGTTAATCATCACCAAATCTCATCGACTGTCCCAGAATGAGACACTTAGAGAACATGGAATAAACCTGGTGCCGTTTATTTGGCTTTCCTGGCTTAGCTGAAGACGTTAGAGGCCTCATATACATTAGTGGGAAATATAAAGTGGGAACACACCTGCACCCCACACACACATGCATACCCCCAAATTGGCTGCAAATTGGGAGTTACCTGAACAACCAGCTCATGAATGCTTGCTTATAAGTACGGAATCACTGCATACTCCTGGAATCACAGTATTTTGGGAGACCTGCAGTGGTGGATCATGAGTTTGAGGCCAGCTGGGCAGTAGGATTCAAGGCCAGTCTGGGCTACAAAGCAAACCCCCCCCCAATAGAAATGCAAACAAAACCAGCAAGCCTGGAATCATAGATAAAGACAAGAGTTGTTTTTTTTTTTTAAAGTTGTGTCACCCATAAATGCTTAGGAATGGAAAACGTAATCTTCCAGTTATTTTAAAAACAAGAAGATTTTTCTTTCTCTAGTGGGGATCGTGGATAAGCTGTTTGTCTCTGTCACAAATATCTGAGATAAAAAAAAGATCGACATAAGGAAAGGTTTTGAGGGTTTTCCTTTTGTGATGGTTCAGAAGGTTCAGTCTGCAAAAGCAGTCTGGCAGGATTGCTTTGGGACTGTGGCAAGGCATTGCTTCATGGCTGGAGCACATGGAGAAAGCACATGTTGGCAAGCAAAGGGAGGGAAGAATGGAGAAAAGGTGCCAGTACTCTCTTCAAGAACATAACCCAGTGACCCAGCTTTCACCAGGCTGTAATTCTCACAGGCCGCACCAAACACACACAATTCAAGAGACACATCTCCAATCAACCAGTGAAAAGCCAGATCTGGCAATATAACTCAAATGATAGAACACCAGTTTTGAGGAATAAAGCTAAATGAGAGCAACAGGTTCTGAGTTCAAGCTCCAGTACTGGCACAAAAAGAATTCTCAAAGTTTATAAAGTAAGACTTCCTAATTCCTCCCTAGAGAAAATAAAGAAATGCAGAATAAAATAATGTATTCAGGGTCAAAAATGATACCCAAAAGAAGTATAGGAGTCTTCTATCCTGACTGCTGTAATATCCAGCAAAGTAATGGAGTAAAAACCAAACTATTAATTGTCAGATTTGCATAATGTTTTATTAAAATTAAAACTATTTGTACAAAACAGGACTTCTCAATCTTGTGACTAGAAATTTAAATGGTTAAGAGTTTGAATTTTAGACATGCTTAATCATCGAAGACCTGCTGAAAAAGTTGCTCCAACTTACATGTTTTCAACAATCCCAACAGGGTCTTGCTTTAAAATGATCATTGCAAACATTTTCTGGAACATAAAACAGTCTTAATACTAGTGAAAATATAGCTTAAACAATAAAAGACATCAGATCCTGGGGTATTACAAGGCTAGTTTATTTTCATTAGTGTAAATCTCATGCAATGCTTTATAAAAGCACCCAGAAAAGCAGAAAGCAGCATGAAAATTGGATTGTAAAGATTATGTGTGACAGTGGAAGGAGAGATAAACACTTGTAAGTGTCTGATGGTCACCCCCAGTATTAGGAGATAAAATGTGACATTATCCACGCAGGACAAGATGAACCACTTAGAATTAGCATCCCCTGTGATAGTGGGGTACTCCTTTGTGATTATGGCTTCACTTCTCATAGTTAAACCCATCCAGTTCACCTAGGGGTTGAACATGAAGACTCTCTTGCTTGAAAATATTGCTAATTTACCAAAGCCTCATGAAACCTCTGGCTTAATCAGCTTTCGTTGCTGAGATTGATCTAAGCATCTTAAAGAAAAATGAAGTGACTTTCATTTGTCCCCTCAGCAAACAAAGGCAGAGAAGAACCAGAGGAGTGCCAGGAGAGGTGTTTTGGCATATGGTACCACTTGGAACCAAAGGGCTACAGCCTTCCTTGATGCTTCCTGAACCTGTATCAATCTTTCTGCCTCCAGTGTCTCCATTTCTCCTCCCTCCCCTCTGCCACCAGAGTGGGAAGTGATTTTCCGTGTACCATTTGTTCATTGGCCACTGTCGAAGTCTGCCAACCCGTTCTCATGTCAACACCTGTCCATTTGGAATAGGAATGAGAACAGTCACTCATTTCCTAGAAACCATCACATGCCCTGTCAGGAAGCCACAGCTCTCTGCTGACTGCAAATATGGGCAAGGCACGAAAGGGTAATGTGGAGAGACAATCCCTGGCTCTTGGTGCCACTCGGCTTTCTTGAGATTGACAGATGCTTCTGATATCCCTTGGCACAATGGAGTTTGAGGCTGGTTATTTACTGATGGTGACCGTGAGCTGTTAAAGCTTGAAATTCTTGGAATGCAACTGGATTTCCAAAATGTGGCTCTCGTGAACTTGCCAGTGAATACGTGCAATCCAGTCTCCCTGGTTCATGGCCCTCTTAGTAGCTACTTAGAAGGCGGAGATCTGACAACAGCGGTTCAAAGCCCTATGTGGTGGGAAAGGCTGTGAGATTCTGATCACCAAAAAGCTGGAAGTGGGACTGTGGCTCAAGGAGTAGAGCACCCGCTTCGGGCAAATATAGCTAAGAGACAGTGCTCATGTTCAAGCCCCAAGACTGCACACACACACACACACACACACACACACTCGAGTAGCAGGTCAGTGTACATTTTCTGATGGCTTCCTGGAGGCAGGGGTAGGTGGGGGACGGGAGGAAACAATGGAAAGTCTCCAATCACAACATTGTTGGAATTTGGAGAAAGATTCTCATGTCACCCAGGAGCGTTTCTGTTTCTGTTCCTTCTTTGGGTGTGCGTATGTGTGCGTGCAGGTGGATTAAAGGACTGCTGTTTTTTCTTCCTTCTACCCTGGTCTTTGTAATGTGACATCTTCATAAATCTTGGATGAAAAAAAGAAGTATCTTAGGTCAGTGCCGCTCTGCTCCTTCCAGAGGAAATGTAGCCATTGAAGTGAACACGGAGCAGTTGGATTCTGTCTGGAGGAACTCCTTGCCTGGCAGAGGGTGGGAACTAATGTGGGTTTGATGTTGTTAGGAAGCCAGGCGGCTGAGCTGGGGTAACAATATGAGTCTGTTGGACATGTCTTCTGGGTTGTCACGTTCAATTTGCACATGACCTCCTGGCCAAAAAAATGGAAAAGAGGTGGCAGAATGTGGAACTGAAAGCTCTTATTATTGCTTTGACAGCTTCACTCATCTAGAAGTAATGCAAAATGCAATTTATATTTATACACTCTGACCTCCTGTGCAGGGAAGAAAAGTATCTAATGATGGGCCAAGACAGTGGAGGAAGAAACGGATCTCGATACAGCTGGAATTTGTCTACATTTTTTTTTTGGCTTTTCAACCATTCAATTACAGTCAAAAGATAAATGAAACACGCACAGTGCACTGGCGAGGTAGTGACACAATTATTTTATAGTGACTGGGTTCTGGCTGGGAGTCTTGGCAAGGTGGCTCCAATATGCTTTATTTCACTGGAGACAGATAGTCTGCTTGCTCCTGTGGGGACAAAGGCCCTCTGCTTGTAGGTGTGTCAATATACCCATCAGAGGTAGAAAGAGAGGGAGGAGGGGGAGGAATCAGTCAGCCACTCTCAGGATATGCATTTGGAAAGTTCTTGGGGGAGAGACTGATGCGCTAATCCTATTAACCAAGATAAATCAAGTCAGGCCTAGTAGTAAGTGGGGCATCCAGTTGAAACAGGCAGAGGACAGAAAGCACTCTTTGCTTGTGTGCATCAGAAAATGTACTGGCTTTTAGGGGTGTGTCTCTTACCCCTACCCCACCGATAGCTTCATTTTTGAATGGAATCTGTGAGCCACTTGGTGAGAATAAGTCTCACGGTCAGCTTACTTCAAATATGCTGAGTGTATATGATGACTGTTGTAAATCGACAGAAGTAGGACTCAGGGAGGATTAAAAAAAAGATTTTGGCTCTTCCTAGAGATTAAAAGAGACAGAAATCACCACTGTTTGTTTACAGCAAGAGTCTAGCTTGGGACCTAAAGATTAACCTGGAAAACACGACACAGAGAAATGAGAATCACAATCAACAATACATTCCTAAGCGGGTGGCTTAAGGCCAAGTGCATTTTTTAATAGTCTCCTAACTTTTTAAAGTGTTTTTCTTCTTGGAGGCATCAGTAGCATGCACTGTCTTCGTTTTCCCAGATATTACACTTCCTGTGAGCTCTAACAGTGACTCTGAGATAGAAAATAGAATTCACACAAAATATGAATGATGTATGGAAAAGTACCTAGTAAATCCTACTCCTAAGTCCAATCTTGCTACTTTCCCTTTCTTATCAGTGTACTGCACAAACATTCCCTGTTTTCTAGAAGGACATTCTCTGGCAGAGGTGACCCATCCAGTTTTACCAGCTCTCTTTCAAAGAACACAATGCAGTCCTAGTTTTGAAGGTGTGGACCTGTAAGCTCTCAGCGGCTCCCCAAGGCAGAAAGCAACACTGCAGAGTGTGTGGGCACCCAGCGGGGAAAGGCCGACATTCAGATAAGGGTTGCAATCAACCACCAAGCCTGAGTGGGTGTGTAGGGCTTTGGGGGACCTTCCTAGAGAAAGGGAGGGGGGAACCTGCGGACCTTTTTAATGGCTTCAAGAACAATCTGTCATGTCCCCTCCCTGCCACTGACAACCCAAAGAGATGGTCTGGGTTTGGATAAGGGTCCCCAAAGGTCAAGGAGGAGAACACAGAACCGATTTCCCAGCTGGGGCTGGCTGGTTTATCTTTTTTGCAGAACAAGCCAAAGAGGAAGACCAGAAAACAGCAGAGGCCAGGGCTGTTGGCTCCCGCCTGGGATCTTCACTATGCAGGGGCTGAGATCTGAGGAGTGTTAGTCAATGCCAGCCTGGGTGGGAGAGTTTCCAGAAAAAGCAGGAAGTGGGATTTGGCTCACGTGGCAGAGCCCTGGCCCAGAGGGGAAAAAGAAATCTTAGGGACAGTACCCAAGACACACACACACACACACACACACACACACACACACTCACGGAAGCCAGTGTAGGGTTCAGGCTTGGCTTTGCAATTCCTTTACCATCCTTCCTAATGCTTCCTAATTCCTCACCACAGCCCCCCCACACCCCTGAACTTCCTTTACAAAGAGTTGAAGCCAAGTGAAAATTGCCTGCCAAACCCCCGGCACCTTAGCACCTTAGAGTACTCGAATGTGATTGGTTCCAGAGTTGATCAGATAAGAAGAAAGTGGGGGGAGATGACTGCTTCCCCCATCACCTTACCACATAATACCAATAGGTGTCCCGGGTCTGAAGGCTTAGAAGCCAGAGATCAGACTGGGCAGCGGGCTTTTTGACCTGGGGGGAGAGACACCCCGGGTTGAGGCTCCCCTTCCCTCCAGGTAAACCCAGATACACGTTCCCCAAGCAGGTGCCAGAAGAACCCCGTCCTTGGCAGTCTTCATCCTGCAAGAAAATCGCGAATAAATCCGTGTTGATCCTAGGATGGTGGAGAGAATTCTAGATGGGGTTGAACGGGCTTCCGTCCATCGCTCTGGGAAAAACCCCGGAGGAGTGATCTGAATATTTTGACTTTTCTTCATCTTATTGGTCCCTTTTGGTCAAACTACACCCCTTCTCTCCCCACTCCAAAAAAAAAAAAAAAAGAAAAGAAAAGACAGTGGGAATGGACTCCCCTAATGTTGAGGACCACGCTGGTGTGCGTCTTGCACCTTAGATTGCCAAAACTTTTGCCCCCGGTGACGTGGCCTGAGCTGGGGTGGGAGAGAACTTGGGCCCTGGTGGTTTTGGGGAGGGGTGGTGAGCTGGGGGACGGATATCCGCCTGGGTCTTCCAGCCTGTCCCGCAGGAGCTAAACCCCAGGGGCCGTGCGCACTCGTGCGCCCCGGCTGGCTAGGGCGGGCGCAGGGGCGGCGATCGGAGGCGCCGCGGGGACCCCGGGTGGGCGCAGGTCTGACATCTAGGGGGCCCCCACCACCACGGGGTGGGGGAGACCTGTCTCTCCCCTCTCTCTCCCCATCATCCCCTCCCTTTCCCCTCTCCTTTTCCTCTCCCCCCCCCCACTTTCTCACTGCTCCTTCTCCCCTTCCCCCCCCCCCCTCCTCTCAGCTGAGATTCTTCCTAGTCCTCTGGAGCCAAGCTGCAGGCAGGCTCCATGTCCCGCCTTCTAGAAACTTCCACTTCCTACTTGTAGACTTGTCCACCTCCCCGCCACCTCCCCCCCCCACACACTGAGCTGTTTTAGTTCTTTCCTCCTCTCGTCTAGTTTACACAGAAAACTGACTTCAGGTTCAGATCCACAATCTGTGCCCCAGGGCAGCACTGAAGAGATGAAGCTCACCTCTCCCTCCCCACCCACAGCACCCCACTTTTCTTCTTAGCTGCTTCCCAAATGCCTGCCTTCCAGCGCCGAGCGCCTCGCCCTGCGCGTGTGCACGAGTGATGTGGAGACCCCCCCCCCCAACAAAACAGAAAACGGGGGAGAAGATACCTGGGGAAAAAACTTCCAGAAACTGCGCCCGCTTTACAGTCCCTGGAACCCCCCATCCCCGCCCCAGCTGAGACACAGAAGACTGATTTTTTTTTTCTTCAAAAAGCTTGCTTCTCTGCGAAGTTCGTTTTAGCTCCACCGAAGCCTGAAACTAGAAAGTTGAACTACCAAAAAAAACCCAGGGTGGTATGGAAATGTTAAAAAAAAATACAAGATAAAGTGTAGAGTCTCCTTCCCTCTCTCTTAAAAAAATAATGATGCAAATAAAACGTGAGCAGTTCTATCTACAACTGAGGAGGGAGAGAGATGACAAGTTGCAAATAAGATTTCAGGGCTTGGGTGCTGACTGCTTTTAAAACTTGGTTCAGACTCTTGCAGGCTGCTTTAATGAGAGAGAATCTAACTAAGGAGAAGTATTTGTTTCAAGTTAAAGTATTTTTGAAGGAGAGGATTGGGTTGGATCCATTTTTTTTTTTTTTACCTTTCACACTTCACTCTGAAGCCCACCCAACCTCCAGTTTTATCTCTCCAACCCTGACCTAAACTATAATTACCAGTTGCTTTCAGATCTTATTATCTTCTTGTCCAAGCGGGCCTGACTGGATAAACCTTCATTTGTTCTTTCAGCAAATTTCTCAGTTATATTTCCTTGCCTATAAAGTTGTAACAAATATGTAAACAGCTCTCGCATCTAACTTAGGGTACCACTTGAAAGTGCATATTCCAACAACTGAGCCCTGCAATAAATGCCACAAGGTACACAGAACAATTGTGCAAAAAAATATATAAAAGTTGCTAAAACTAAATAGCTATAAAACTACATGAAAACAAAGAAATGAGAAAGGTTCTTTCTTTTTTTCTTATCCAGTGTCAGTAGTTCCACATTTGTACCTTGAAGATAGAAAGATGGTTCTCCAAAGATTGATTAGTTTGTAATTTTCAGTTTTTTTTAAACAGACATTTCTGTTCTTCATAAGGAGGTCTGCTTGTCACTGATCAGGAAAAAGTTTGGAAAACTCCAAGATTATTTCATGACATTAAAAACACATGGAAGAAATGTATTTCTAATGATACATAGAAAATGTCTGTCTAATATTTTGCTCTGGAAAAAGGAGGGAGGAGAGGAGTAGGGAGGGAGAGAAGAAGAGAGAGGGAGGATGAGAGAAAAATTGCAAACGAAATTGCTCCTTTGCCTTGATTGGGGTAAAATGACTTCTTTAAAAATCTGAAGAGGTGATAAGAGCAATAGTAAAATGCAAACCAATTTTCGAATAGCTCTATCTTCTGCATTTGGGTACAATTTGAACAGGGAAAGCTCAATTTTCATTTCTCTTTTCCTTCTTTCCTCTCTGGAATCTGGTAATATATCAATTTACAAGACAGAATCAAACTTAAATATGCTTAAGATTTCTGTGCTTTTTTTTTGTCACATTCTTGTCCTGTTTCTACATTGTGTACACAACCCCCTCCTGAAAAAAAAAAGAAAGCAATTTTTTTTTAAGTCACACATATCAAACTTTCTCCCACACTCTTCCAAAAGCAAAGAAAGCAGAGAGTAAGAAGCTGTCAACAGTGGTGTTGCTGAAAACAACAGTTACACAAAGAAGAAAGGCCACCTAGAAGAAAGTTGAAATAAGAACCATAGTAGGGAAGGGCATCACTCTGGCAGAGGCAGGTCCATGGTGTGACAAAAACGTGAACAAAATTGCCATTTGAAAATGTACAAGAATGACAGTTCTAGTAAGCAGGAAAAGACAGAATTTCACGAGGAGAGATTAACGGCCGAACAAGTCCCCAGGAATTTTGTTTCACCCCATGTGTTGCAAACCTTCCACACATCCCGGAGATACTCTAGCAAAGAAGACAAGAAAAGGAAAGAGCATACACCCACAGAAAAATGGGGGACCGCTTTACTTCCTTGAGGAGAAGTATGGGGGCATCTCTTTTTATGGTTTTCTTCTCTTCTGAGGCTTAGAATAATAAATTCACATGGCTACCCCAGAGCCTCTGCCTACCTTCTTTAGCAAACTTGACATAGTGGAAAAAATATGACATATGAATTATTAAAGAGTTGCGAGTTGACTTTCAGCCTGCTTGCTTTTCTCAGACCCCATTACCTACAAATTTTATCTGGCAAAACACCGCAAGAATTACAGAGTGTGAGAACAAGGAAGAAGAAAGAAGAAAGCAGTGCCAGAGGCTTGAGAAAAAACCAGGGAATAGTAGGGATTCCCCTTACCATATTCAGGAATAAGTAATATGCTTCAGAAAATTAACTGCCCCTCTAAGAAGGGGGTCAGTTTTTCTGGAGAGAGAGAGAGAGAGAGAGAGAGAGAGAGAGAGAGAGAGAGAGAGAGAGAGAGAGAGAGAGAGAGAGAGAGAGAGAGTTATTTAAAGAACCTTTAGCATCAACCTTCTGTCTCTCAGGTTTCCTTTTTCTTTGGGCAAAGTTTCATAGCATTTTAAATGATCTTACAATTAATTCTTAACTTTTTGAACAAGAATTTTGTCAAGGGCTTTTTTTCCCCCTTCTGTATGGCTCTTGCTTTAAATCAGTGACAAACTCTTCTTAAAAATGAAAGAAACATTTTCTCTGTACTCTAAGACATAGCCCACATAGCTTTTCTTTCTTACTAACATAAATTAATTGTACAAGGGAGGTTTCATTGTGATATTTATATTATGTATATAAAATACTTTGATCAAATCCATCTATATTAGTATCTTAATCCCCCCTTATATAATTACTAAGTTCTTCTTCCTCCTCCTCCTCCTCCTCCTCCTTTACTGCCAGCTTTTATTCTAAGTTAAAACTTTTGCAAAACTTTAGAGGATATCCAGACACATTTTAATTTGCACAATTGATAAGATTGTAAAAACCAGTAATGGTTTTTTATGCATTCAGACTGGGGTGTGTGTGTGTGTGTGTGTGTGTGTGTGTGTGTGTGTGCTAATTAAGCAGCCATTACCCATTGGAGTTGAAGTAACTGGACAGCTGTTGCGAAAATAGTCAAGAATGCATTGAACACTTAAGGATTTTCTTCCTCCAAAATGAACAAGAAAGGAGGGCAGATAAAATAATAATAACAATAATAATAATAATAATAACTATTATTAGTACTTAGGCCCTTGGGTGTAGATTTGTATATCCTGTTGCCAAGGTGAAGGTAATAATCGAAGCTATCCTAAAACGGAGTGATGGAGTAGTCAGAAATGACTCCATCTGACAGAAGAGCCAGAAGGGAAGTGATGGATACTATTGTCCAAGCACGACCCTGCATTAACACTACCTATCAGCATCTGGATTCTGTCACTGGTTCCTGTCACCGGAGCAAAGAGCGCCGTGAAGCTTGTTCCAAGCACTCCCGAGCTTCCACGCTGAGAGCTACCCCATATCAACTAAGTGGGTGGAGAGACCGACCCATCCCCTGCCTCTCTATCTCCACCTCCCATACCTTATTACCCCTCTCTAAGTCCGCTGTCTGGCTGGTGCTGGCAATTTGCTCCTTATCTTGCCTCTGTTTGTTTATGAGGGCTTTAAAAATATTAATAACAAAGGGAGAAATGGTATTAATATTAATTAACACCATAAAATGAAACAGTTTGGGAAATCTACCCAATGAATAACCTTATCATCTAATTGGAGCTGGAAAGAAAGGGGAGGAGGAGAAGGTGGGGGGGGGGAGAAGGAGGTGGGGAGAAGGGGGGAGGAGGAGGGAGCTGCAGATGACCTACTGGGTGACAGGCACAGGTTGGAAGGGTGACATTTTATTGTAAGCTTCCCAATGAAAGGAAGAAAAGGAAGGGACCAGTCAATTTAATGCAAGGACCAAGAGTGCAAGAGTGTTGCTAAGAGACAGAAATGCTGGTAAAGTTCTATCAGAAGCGCTACTCTGACCTTATGCAAATAGAGGAGGCCAACTCTTTGTGGAGCGGCTGAAAATTCCACCCCCTGTGTCACCCCTACCTGGCATCGAGCCTTTTATTCAAATGTTCTCTAAAAACACACCCAGAGGATGACAGAAAGCATGACACATTCACGGGGCTTTAGTGTGTGCCTGTGTGCATGCACACACATCCATACACACTCACACCACCAGGAAAATGGGGGGGAGGAATAATGATAATAATAATTAATAATAATACTAACATCAAGCATCAGATCCTCTGTGAGAACACCACCCATCTTTAGCTTTTGGTACGGTCATTTTTTTCCCCCCTTTAGCTGAAAAGTCACATAAAGATCCAGCAATCATCCTCTCATCGTAGTAAATAGAAGCTTATAAAGACAGTCCTGTGGCACTTAAAATATGATCATTAATTTACACCCAGGGGGTGTGAGGAGGGGTAGTGTGTGTCGGGGGGAAGAGTGTAGGGGTTCAAAAGCTTGGTAAAAGACTAGAGAAATCACAGGAGAGCTTGTTCACTGTGCAGAATAAAGTACAGATTTTCATATATATATATATTAATCTACCCACTCTGGGACAAGATTCAGTTCCACTGGCAAGCAGTTTGGCTAACAGCTGCATCTCCCCGGAAGCTGAATGTTTTTTTGGTTAAATGGCAAGGGTTCACACATCTGGGTGGGCCTCCTTCATCCTGAGCCAGTCAGCTAGTCCTGCTTTATTAACAGAGGGGGTGCACTTCACCCGGCCTGGAAGCTGACATTAGCCAACCATCCTACCCCTGGGCTCCACTAAGAAGCTCCAAAAAGGCCAAAGAGTGAAAACCAACCTTTCCACTGGTCCCAACTATAGAATTTGTGTGTGTGATTCCTGGGGTTTGAACTCAGGGCTAAGGGGCCACCCCTAAGATTTTGTGTTCAAGGCTAGTTAGCATTCTACAACTTGAACAACTTGAACTGTAGCTCCACATTCTGCTCCCCCACCCCTTGGTAGTTCACTGGAGATAAGTGTCGTGGACTTTCCAGCCTGGGTTAGCTTTGAACCTCCATCCACACACCGCAACCTCCTGAGTAACTAGGATTGCAATCATGAGTCACCAGTGCTCAGCTTGGGATTCACTTCTGAGGTTCAAGACTGAACAGGGACCCACTGGCAAAGGCACAGAACAAGCTCTTCCAAAAGATGGCACACTTCCCAGGTTATCTGACTCCCAGAAAGAAAAAAACCCTTCATGGAGCTGTGGCATCTATTGTGAAAAGTGACACTGCCACACAGGGGTGACTCAGGGACATTTAGTTTCTTGGCCACGTGGGTTCACCTGGGGACATCTGGCCTGGCTGGGAACTGGTGTCTCAGGTGAGAGAAATGAGTATCAGCCTGGCCTCAGAATGGGGAGGCTCTGACCACTGACAGACACCTGTCCCTTTCCCCAAGAGACACGCACCCTGCACGTTTCTCCCCAGCGAAAGAGAATAAGAACAACAGTGACAACAGAATGTTTCCAGAGAGGGTAAATGACCCTCCCCTCACAACTTCACATACTCAATTTAATCAGGCTACTTTGTTATTATTACTATTAATAATAATAATTTAAAGCAGACTCCACCATGCTCCCTTCCCCCTTGTTCTGGATTTCAGCTGATAAAGTAAAAATACCTCCATCTTGCCCATCTTTATGCTGATAATTGCAAATGAAGACTTTATTTTTCTTTTGGGCTTGGGAAGGGGGAGAGTGCTGTTTCAGATGCTTCGTGCTGAGTTTCCTCCGTGGGGGGGCGATGTTCCCGAGGGTTTTCTCTGCTCTGTACCCCCTCTCCTGAGCCTACTCCCCCTCCCCTCCTTTTCGTAGTAGGACTTTTCAGAATGCCTACAAATACTATTGAAATTTGCTAGGCCCAGTGTGTGATGGTGAACTTTGTAATGGGAAATCCAATCGCTGCTGTAAATATTAATGGAATATGAAATGAAACCAAAGCCTCCGACCAGTGGTGACAGTAAAGAAAAAACAAGCCACCAAGGCCGCCCCCCCTCGTCTCCCCTCTTGTCGCGCAGGCTTTATTACATTAGCGCCGGCCTGGGCGCACAGGCGTGGACCCAGAAGCCAAGGCGCCGGGGTGACCCGTGACAATCGTCCCCGTGTCTGGTCTACAGGCCCCAAGGGGGGGCGGGAGGGAGGGGGAGAGCTGGGGGGGTGGCAGTGCTCTGGGATCGTCCCTGGGTCGCCGTCCCTGGGTCGCCGCAGGCCGGGGCGCAGCGCCTGGACGCACCCCGCGGGTATCTTGGGGAGTGCCAGGCAGCCTGAGATTCGATCTCAGTCCCCTCCCCTCTGCCGGCTCTGCGGGCGGGGCAGGCTCAGATCTGGTCGCGAATTGCCGGTCCCTGGGGGACGTCTGGGGACAGCGGGGTCTGCGCTGATCCGCGGGCCTCCCTGGACCCTGAGCCCTAGGGCCGCGCGCTCAGCCTCTCTGCCATGGAATTAGGGGTGCGTTGTAATTTGGGGGGTCACGCAGCGGCTGCTGGGGTGGAGGCCGTGCGCTCCGAGCCCGGGCTCTGAGTCTCCATCAGCTCTTGAAGT
>NC_143538.1:7488463-7621610 GCF_031878675.1 Megascapheus bottae | reverse complement strand
TCAAGTTCTGGGCTTTTGATGGCTAGCTAGAGATAAGAATCTCACAGACTTTCATGTCTGTACTGGCTTTGAACTAGGATCCTTAGATCTCAGACTCATGAATGACTAGGATTATAGGTATGACCTACCACCAGCTAGCTTAAGTTTTTTTTTTTATTAAAGAATTTATTAACATTAATTTTTCATCATAATTCAAATGACATGTTTAACAAACAAGTATTCAAGAAGGGAATCTCTATAAACACTGGCACTTCGATTTTAGAACATAATCAAAATTAGGCTGAGGGTTTGTATGTCATGGATACATATTAATCTATGTAATAAAACATTATGCCGGGGCCGGGAGTTTGGCCTAGTGGTAGAGTGCTTGCACAAGGGCCTGGGTTCGATTCCTTGGTACCACATACATACAAAAAAGCCGGAGTGGTGCTGAGGCTCAAGTGGTAGAGCTCTAGCCTTGAGAAAGTCCAAGGACAGCGCTCAGGCCCTGAGCTCAAGCCCAGGACTGGCAAAAAAAACCATTATGTCTATAGTCATATGTTTTAATGTCTATATACTTGTCTTTATATTTCTAGTACCATGTCCATAGCATTGGGTATGCAACTATTGAGTTCTCGCTCTTGTACTGTTTGGATCTAATAGCCACATATTAAGGATACCATGCGCCTTTTGTTCCTTTGGTCTTGACTTGTCTCACTCAACATGATTTGCTCTAGATTCATCCACTTCCCTGCAAATACTATTATCTTATCTTGTCTGTTGGCTATGTACAATTCCATTGTGTGTGTGTGTATATGTACACATTTTCTGTATTCATCCATCTGCAGTAGGGCATCTGGATTGTTTCCATCGCCTGGCTATTGTGAATAGTGCACAGATGAACATAGCCGAGCAGGTGTCCTTATCATATCCTGGGTTATGATGTTCAGGATAGATGCCCAGGAGTGGTATGGCGGGATCGTAGGAAAGGTCTATTTTCAGTTCTTTAAGAAACCTCCACACTGCTTTCCAGAGTGGTTGAATTTGCTTACAATCCCACCAGCAGTGCAGTAGGGTTCCTTTTTCTCCACAACCCCGCCAGCATCTGTCATTGTCTGAGTTCAAAATCTTGGCTATTCTTATTGGGGTAAGGTGGTATCTTAAGAGTTGTTTTTATTTGCATTTCCTTTATGACCATGGATGATGAACATTTTTTCATATACCTTTCTGCCATTTTAATCTCTTCTTTTGATAAGACTCTCTTTAGTTCCCTTGTCCATTTAGTGAATGGTTTCTTGGGTTTGGGGAGATTGTTTCTTGAGTTCCCTGTAGATACTGGATATTAAGCATTTGACTGATGTATTATTGGTAAATATCTTTTCCCAGTTGGTTGGCTGTCTCTCTACTTTTGTGGCTATGCTTTTATCTGGGCAGAATTTTTTTTATTTTTAGGTAGTCCCATTTATCAAGTCTCTCTCCAATCTGTTGTGACCCTGGGATTCTATTCAGGAATCTTTTGCCTGTGCCTATGAGTTCCAGTGTTTCTCCTACTCAATCATGTAGCAGCTTCACAGTTTCCAGTCTGACATTGAGGTCTTTGATCCATTTTGAGTTGATGCTTGTACATGGCGAAAGGCTAAGGTCAATTTTTAGTTTTCTGCATGTGGCTGCCCAGTTTTGCCAGCACCAATAATTGAATAGGCTGTGTTTGTTCCACTGCATATCTTTGGCTCCTTTATCAAATACAAGTTGACTATAGGTATGTGGTTCTATTTCTGGATCTTCTATTCTGTTCCATTGATCTTCTGGTCTGTTTTTGTGCCAATACCATGCTGTTTTTGTTATTATGGCTCTATAGTAGAGTTTGAAGTCTGGTATTGTAATACTACCTGCATTGCTCTTTTTCCCTAGAATTGTTTTGGCAGTATGGCCATTTTCACTATATTGGTTCTCCCTACCTATGAGCATGGGATGTCTTTCCATTCCCTGGTGTCCTCTTTAATTTCTTTTGTTAGGCTTTTGTAGTTTTCATTAAATAATTCCTTTACATCTTTGGTTAAGTTAATACCTAAGTATTTTACTCTTTTGGGGGCTATTGTAAGTGGGATCATTTTCTTGATTTGGCCTTCTGTTTGTGTATTGTTGGTGTACAAGAAGGCTACAGATTTTTGAAGGTTAATTTTGTAACCTGCCACTTTGCTAAAGTGGTTTATTAATTCTTGGAGTTTGGGAGTGGAGTTAAATTTTATTTTTATTTAAAGAAACACTTTTTTTTTCCACTTTACTTGTGAATAAAAGTTCAAAAGGAACATGTTCCAAGTTGCTCTGAGATAAGATATCCAATTCTATATTCTCAAACTATTTCTTTATATGGCCTTTAGGAAAGGGCCTTATTCTTTTCAAGTAAAAGGGAGTAAACAGAAAGAGTATATAGCTGTACAAAGTAACCCAATTCAGTCATAATACAACTGGGAGAAAACCAATTATACCACTAACCTGTTTTACAGCAACATTTACCTAAATGTTTATTGACCTGGTAGTCTGAGAATTTATATTTCAAAAAAAAAAAATCCCCACATATTTCACAACTATGCAGTGCTTCATAGCACTCCAAATATGTAACATCATTTTTAAAAAGACATCAACCCATAAAGTAAAAAATGTTTTCCAAAGAAAACTTAGCTTCTATGAGGTTAACCATAAGCTGTGATTTCCCTATTGCTAATTTTATTGTGTTTTGGAGGCAGTGCCTTAGTACGTGGCTCAGGTCAGCCTGGAGTTCCCGTACTTGTTCACGTGATTCCCCTGCCTCAGCCTCCCAAATAGTTGTAACTCCAGGTACGGGCCACCTCACCAGCTGAAACAAATCTCTGTGGGGTTTTTTAAAATACATTTATTTGGGGGGGGGGCAGTACTTGGGTTTGAGCTCAGGGCCTCATGTTCTCAACTGATTTTTCTGCTCAAGGATGGAGCTCTATCACCTGAGGCATACCTACACTTTCAGAATTTTGCTAGGCAACTGCAGATAAAGGTCTCAAGGATTTTTCTGCCCCAGCTATTTTCAAACTGTGATCTCAGACTCATGAGTTGCAAAGATTACAGGGGTGCGCCACCAATGGTCTGGTGTTTTGGTTTTTCTGAGATAGGATATTGTGTTGCCTAAGCTAGCCTTGCACTTGAGATCTTCCTGCCTCTCTGTTTCTTCAATAGCCAGGGTATGACATATGCCATACACCCAACCCAGCTCCTAATTTTACATGAAAACCTTCACTTGTAATAAAAGCATATTCCAGCAGCTTTGTTTTTTGTCTTTAACTCACAAAGTCAGAAAGCTTTGGTAGGCACACATGACTTAGCCCTCTGTTTAAAAACATGCAAGTCACAGAAACAAATTCTCTAGTTACATTCCTACTGCCTCTGCATTCTCCTGCATTTTTCCCTATGACTGTACAAAAGATAAAGAATATTTCTTTCTGAGCTAGTATGCTTTTTGTATTTTAGGACACGGGGGAAAGGATTTTTGGCAGGCACGTGAGCTTATTTCTCTGAACAGTTCAATGAAGCCTTCATCATTTACCAGTGGACAACAAACAAGAGCCGTTCTGCGTTTCCAAAGCCTGTATTAGGTTCTATTCATTTAACACTAATCATTTGTGTGGACATCTTCTGTACCGCTGCTCTGTACTATTATGTTCACTTGTTCCTGCCTTATCCTCTCAACTAGACACACATTCTCTAGGCACAAAACTTCAATATCCTCTTATTTCTAGCTGATGGAACTTAACTCATTGCTAGGTGGATATCAAATTAGAGTTCCTAAAAATCTGAGAAACTGAGAGATGAAAACACAACACACAGCAAAAGTTCTGGATGGCTTCAGAACTAACTCAAACAATTAGAATTTTGACCATTTATTCAAATAGTGTCATTTGAAAAATACAGTGAAAAAGAGGTTAAACTTTTTGAAAGAAAGGTCAATTGCATTAACTTTTTGTAGCTTGTGCCACCCCTTTCCTTGAAATTCCCCACAGCTTTTTCAGTTGGAGGCAGTACCAAGCTTCCAGCCCTTTTTATACACTGATTATTTTTGAGACAGAGCCTCACATTTTCCCAGGCCATCCTGGACTATGATCCTCCTATGTAATGCTTCCCACCATAACTATGATTGGTGATAGATATGTCCATCAAACTCAGGGTTGAGTCAAAGTCACTCCTTTGCCTTCTAGGAAATGTTTCATGCCTACTGATAAAGAGTTAAATTCAAGGGCAAAAAATCTCCTCTTTGCATGATGTCACTTGTCACAGCAGTATAGCTGAGAGATTCAATGTCCTCTGTTCCAGTCTTCTGTGGCAAATGCAGAAAAGAGCAATGCAATTCCCAGAAGAAAGGCAGCTCTTGTGTATGGGGAACAGAGCAAAAGTATGTTAATGCACTAGCAATCGGCTTTCTCTCAGGACTAAAGAAGTCTTTGTACCACCAATGGCACATTTGTTTTCCATGCCCTGCTTATGAGGCACAAAAAAACAGGGGGATGGGGGCATGCCTCAGGTGGTAGAGCTCCTGCTTAGTTCAAACCAATACTCAGAGGTCCTGAGTTAGAACCAGTACTGCCAAAAGAATGTTTCTAGTATTTTAGGAGCTTATAAAATGTTTATGTAAATGCTTTAATGTAGTCATAAACTTATATGAAGAAATAGTTTTTGGCTTTGACTTTTTGACTTTCTTAACGAGATACTAAATAATTTCCCCCTAAAAAGAATCCACCCAATTGAGAAATGAAATTTTCATGTAGAAGTGAAATTGGTATGTTTAATAAAGAACCCAAAATTCGATAAAAGTATTACCTTTTTGGCACTTTCAGGACCTGATTCATCAAAGCGAAATCTGACAATTCTGAAATCTTTACAATAAATAATTAACTCTGTTGGGTTAAACTTCAGTTTCTGGTTGGGGCCTAGGACTTTCTGCTTCCTCTTGTGGTCATTCACTGAAAGAGAAAGACAAAATAAGAAGTGTGAAAATGTTTTCTTGTTACTGGTTATTACACTTACATTATCAGGGAAAGTCATGATAAAGTCGTCCTTCACAAAAGTGCTATATCTATAATTCCCTCTTGGGAACTTCTAGAACTTTAGGGAGGGTTTAAACTTTGCTCTTAAAGGTATTTTAGAAGATTCTTTGCATAAAACCATCATTTTCTAAATCTTAATGATTACATTGTAATTTAAAAGAACACAAAAGCTACAAACTGAAAAACTCTCTATATATTTTACATTCCTACTTTAAAAAAATGTAATTTCTTGACTTGTCTCTCCTTAAAGTTCCTGAGCTACAAATAAATAAAGATGGAGACTCGGTCTGGGTAAAAGTAACCTACAGAAATAAATTTCCAACTCCAATATTTGAGAAGTAAAACTTGTCAAGAAATACTTCCAGAATGAAATCAACTTTTAGATGCATTGCTTTTTTTTCTGTCCCTGTGTGAGAACGAGTCTCAACTTCTAGGCTCAAGGGATTTCTTTCCTCTTTTTAGCTGGGAAAACTGGTACAGGACCCCACCCACACTGCCAAGTCTGAACTTACAGAGGAGAGGCTATACATGCAGAATACTACATACCTGTTACAATTTGCTCAATACACGTTAAGGGAACATCATGTTCTCCAAGAAGAAGGTTTCTATAATGGAATTTCTGAAATTAAAAAAAAAATATGTCCACATTAATTATTTGCTCAAGAGCCTCACAGTAGGAATGTTAGCTTTACTTTTAGATGTGATAAGAAATTGTGACTATTATACAAAAAGCTGTTATAGTAAGAACCACTGAAAGGACATAATATCTTAGGACATACGTCAGTAATAAAGCAGTGGTAGAGAGAAAGAAATGCATGCTGTGCTCATGTTCTCTTCTTTCTCCTTGCCACTTACATTCTAAGTTAAATGCATATAACACCACTATAATAAACAAGAAATGAAATATGACCAATCACTCCATATTACACTTCATGTAATATGATCAATCAGGTCATAGGCAAACATTTACAAGTCTAATTTAGTGTAAAGTGGCCACAAAATAGGAAAAAAAAAAAAAGGATGTGTGTGTGCGTATAAAAAAAAGTATACAAAAATTGTAGTGAATTATTACATTAAATATATTTACACAAAGACAAGTCAAAAAGTATGAAGTACACAAGAATTTCATTAGAGAATAACTACTATTATAAATACAATCTAGGCAGCAAAAATGCTTTACATTTTCCAAATAAAAACAAAATAGCTGAGAAAAAAGGTCTAGAATTTCTAATTTAACCAAAATGAGGTAGAACAATCACTTTCCAGTAAATATTTAAGATAGCAACAGGGTTATTAGAGAAAAATGTTATCAATATTTATTTTTCTTTATTTTTACTGTTAAATTCTAGAAACTAAAATTTAAGCTCCTGGGGAAAGGATTAGTTTTTTTTTTAAAGAATCTATGAAATGAGAAAAATATTCAACATTTGTAAAATAATTTCCTAATTAAAACTTTCTCTTTACTTTTAGTGAAAAAGAAAATAATTGCTTTTATTGCCTTATTGAAAACAAACATATGAACAGTTCGGTACCAGTGGCTCATGCTCAATGGGAGATCTGATAGATTGTGGTTTGAAGCCAGCCTGGGCAGGAAAGTCTGTGAGACTTCAGCTCCAACGTAACCTCCAGCTATGCTGGAGGAATGGCTCAAGTGGTACAGTGTCAGCTGAGAAGGCAAGCCGAGTAGACATGAGTTCCTAAGTTCAAACTTGATAACTTGATATAGGCAAAAAAGAAAAAGTAAAAGAATATAATATAACCAATGACCACAAAGGATTAAAAAGAGCACATCACTATCACTATTTTTTTTGGGGGGGAGGGTCATGGGGCTTGAACTCTGGGCCTGGGTGTTGTCCCTGAGCTCTTCAGCTCAAAGTTACTGCTGTACCCCTTGAGCCACAGCACCACTTCCAGTTTTCCAGTGGTTAAGTGGAGATAAGAGTCTCATGGACTTTAGTGCTGGGCTGGCTTTGAACCAGTGATCCTCAGATCTCAGTCTCCTGAACAGCTAGGATTATAGGCGTGAGCCACCATGCCTAGCAGCATATCACTAACCCTAATTCTCAAGAAGTTTCAAGATTCCATTGTGTGTTTTAATCGAATACACTACCAACATTATAACTGACTGATATATTTTATAATTTTTCCGTACCCGTGACTTATATAACAAAATGCACTGCTTGGAGTAAAAGCTTTGCCTCAAGTAAACAGGGTACAAATAACACACCTGTAATGGCATTGGGTCATCTGTGATAAAGGAGATTTTGAAATTGCTGCATATCAGCTTTCCCCACAGATCGTACTGACTCGTGTCTGTTGCAATGCATTTTCTTACAAAATTGACTTCGTTCACAACAATTTCTCCTAAAAACAAACAAACAAAAAACTCAACATCACTGTGTAAGTTGCAACTCTGCCATAAAATGTCAACTGTCACTCTGTGACCTTTAAAGTGGTAATAGTGACAGAAAGAGGGAACTGTCACTGCTTAAAATGCTCTAGGTGCTTTGTGCTGAACAATTCTCTGTTTATAAGAGAGGAAAACCAGAATATATTCCAGAAAGCCAAATCAAGTATGCATCTGTGTTCAAATTATAAGTTAGTAAGTCATAAAACTTTACAAAAAATTGAGTTAAAGTGAAACATTAGAGAAATAAATATAAGAGAAAAGGGAGAAAAGTTATGTCTTGAAAAGAATAACTCATTTATCTAAATCTTAGTCATCACAAAACCTTATTTTCAGGGTTGAAAATTCAATTAGACTCCAGAATATTTTTAAGTCATCCCTTTTCATAGGCCTCTTGACCCACAAAACCTACCACTGGCACTTTCACAAAGTTTTCTAACTCCTTGGTTAGAGATAGTTACTTTGTAACTCTTAAAACTATGGTAAGCCAGGCTCAAAAGATGTGTCTATATACTTAGGAGAGGGGATCTCCATCCACAGTACTGTAGAAATCTTTTTTTTTTTTAATGAATCTTTCTTATTTTCTTTAAGCAGTTGTACAAAGGGATTCAACTCAATGTAGTAATTTACAAGTACGATGCATCTTGCATGCTGCAATAATCTCTTGAGAACTGGAACGAGGACAGGAAACCCTTCTCCATAAATGTGTCCATCAGAGGTCAGTGAAAAGAGTATTTTCACCCGTGAGCTGCTGTTCCTAGCACAAAGTACTATTTCCTCACACAACAGTTATCTGCTCTTCACTACAGAAAAAGAAGAAAACAGAGGATAAGAATTGTCACAAGCTATTGCCAACCACTACAAAACAATAGACAAGCAAACTAGCTTTGGACAGGGAAGAAAAAAATAAAGACACCAAGCGCCTCTTCCTGGAGAGGCAGGATAAAGAGCACTGAGATGTTCTTGCTCACAGCAAACCAGTGACCTTGCGGAGCAAACTCATAACGCCTTCAGCATGGACACTGAACTCCTGAGCCTCTCCTGGTGGAGGGCCTGGGCTCAGGAATGGGTTGCACTGGCTCATATTCCCACATCATTCATCCCTGCTCACCACTGTCAGACCAAATACCTGCCTTCTGTGGGCCTAAATTTTAGTTTGGAAAAAGGCTTAGGACAAAGTCTCAATAGGCATGGTGGCTAATTAACCTTAGCCAAAAGTGAACTGAACCCATGGCTTTAAACAGAGTGGCCAACCGTTCTAGTTTGCCAGGGACAGAAGGGGTTCCCTGCATGTGGGACTGACTGAAAAGAATGGAAGTCGGGGTTGTGGAGGGCAAACTGGGGCAAGGTGGTCGCCCTAGTTTTAGATACCTTCAGGAGTTTAAGTGGCCTAAAAATTATTACAGGAAGTCAAAACCAGGTAAACAAAATGCCGGCTATTGTCACTGGTACTGACAGGGTCTGCTGCAGGTTAGACACAACACAACTAAGCCCAGGCAGCAAGTGCTCTTCACAATGAGGACAACACGAAGGTGACAGCACAAGCCTGGATGGGACACTAGGCTGCAATCCTAAATGGAGAAGGTGAAGACATCAGAGATGAATGACAACAGTGACAAAAATTCTAACAATCAAGTGTAGGAGACAGCCTGAGGAAGCAAATACCAATACTGGGGAACAGTAAGACACCAAGACAGCAAGGCAGTGCTGGCAAATTATAGTAGTTAAACAACTTGGGGTTTTATCCAGCTTAAGAAAGATTTGTTTACAGAGACTCGGGGAAGAGTTTCCAAGCACAAGTGTAAAGTTACACAGAGGACGATGAAGAGCTCAGAGAGGAATAAATTGGAGCCTGAGGTTCTGCAGCAGTGGCCCAAGGAAAGGTAGCTCTAAACTTTCTTCAGGTCTACAGGTCAACTATGAACCTAAAGTTAAGATACCAGTGGTTCAGGGTGGACTGCGATGGTATAACTCTTCTCAGCAACTAACAGTTTAACACAATGAATGCTAGGAGGCTGGAACATGGGTTGTTTGTTTGTTTGTTTGTTTGTTGAGTGGAAGGCAAACAAATAGAGAAGAAGGGTGGGCAAGTACAGTCTTTATATACATATATATATATTTTTTTTTTTAATTTGTCATGGTGCTTGAACCATTATCCCTGGGCTATTTTACTCAAGGCTAGTGCTCTACTACTTCATGAGCCACAGCTCTACTTATATAGTCTTTATATTCAATGTACATAGGTGAACATGAAACCACGTAACTTGAGGGTATGGATGGAGTTGAGAAAGATAGGGGAGAACAATGGATAGGGTGACAATGATCAATGTACTGTACTCATAAAATGACATGTAGATGTAACCTCCTTGTAAAACTAAAGATTAAAGAAGCCAGTTGCTGGTGACTCATATCTGTAATCCTAGCTACTCAGGAGACTAAGATCTGATGACTTCAATTCAAAGCCAGCTTGGGCAGTAAAGTCTCTGAGACTCTTATCTCCAATTAGCAATCAAACCCTGAGTTCAAGCTCCAGCTGGGACACAGGGACATGAACACCCGGGGACACACACACACACACACACACACACACACAAATTAAAACCCTTCTTTTAGATATTTATATGCATGAGAATAAATTCAAATTGCTTTTTATTAAAACAAAGACAAAGTATTAGTCCTGGTTTATACAAAGTACTGACTATAACGATTTATAGAGCTCAAAACTGAAAATCACGGGCTGGGAGTTTGGCCTAGTGGTAGAGTGCTTGTCTAGCATACATGAAAACCCAGGTTCAACTCCTCAGTACCATGTACACATAGAAAAAGCCAGACATGGTACTGGCTCAAGTGTCAGAAAGCCCAAGGACAGTGCTCAGGCCCTGAGTTCAAGCCCCAGGACTGGCAGAAAAAAAAAAAAAGTTTGTGTAAACTCAAAAAACTGAAAATCACTCTAGTTTTGTAAAACAGCAGTTCCTGGCTTACTAATGAAGTTTTGGCACATGGTTTATGTTTGTTTGTCTGTTTTAAAAGATATTATGGTTGAAAATATTGTTCAAAGCCCCAAGGGTTATGTTATCAGCCGTGTGGCCAGACAGTGTTATCTATGAAATAAAATCAGAATCAGTCTACAATCATTTGTGCACATCTTCAGAAGGGCAGTACATACAAAAGGCAGCTGGGGTTTTCATTTTGTTGTTGTCAGGGCTTCGCAACCCACCCAGAAGGACTTATAGCTGGGCAGAACGGTGCACCAACGATCCCAACAGTGACTATGTAAAAAGTAAACCAAGCGTCAGCTCAACAAGAGCTGTTTTCATTCTCCAGATGGTCTGCAGTTGTATTTGCCTCTGATCTGATGACAAAAGACTTGACAATCAGGGCATTCATTACCCATCTCACATTTGATCTCCATAGGAAAGTGCGGCTGGCATAGCAGAGGGGAAGAAGAAGAACAACAGCCTGGCTGGATGCAGGGCTCTAGGGCAGGGGCTGGACTGCACAGGCCCTCCAACTCAGACAGCACACCTTCTCTAAGAAGACTTCATAGATGCCCCGTGAGGCCCCCTCTATCTGACTTAGGTGACTTCCTCAGGAACCTCAAAACCTTTGCTCTCGTTTATGGATTGAAATTGTCTAAGGCAGAATCCACACCTTTCTACCCTTTGGCTGGGCAGCACTGAGGAAGCACTGGACAACAAAGCAATTCATCCACATTAGTCACAGCATCCCAAAACTCTTCTCCCTCCCACCTCATGGGCCAGTAAAAAGATCATGCCACAGGGCTAGAAGTCAGTAAAGGCCACCAAACCCCATTCCCTGGAATCTACATCCTCACAAAGCAGCTGGCATTCTTGCTTTAGCATGAGGAAGTCCTCTGCCTCTCAAAGCATTCCATTTGCTGCTGACAGCTGAAACTGCAAGTTCCTCAAGCTGGGTCAAAATCTGTCACTGCTGTGGAAAGGACAGAGGTAAGGCCAGGGCTCTTTTTACCTCATTGGAAAATTTGTTCTAGGGTGCCATCCAATCCTCCCCTCCGAAGCATAAGTCTGTGCCCTACTGTCAAAAGGTCTAGCCTGGGGGCTGGGAGTGGGACCTAGTGGTAGTATTTGCCTAGCATGCATGAAGACCCAGGTTCAATTCCTTGGTACCACATACATAGAAAAGCCGCAAGAGGTGCTGTGGCTCAGGTGGCAGAGCTGTGTAGCCTTGAGGAAAGCCCAAGGACAGTGCTCAGTCCCTAAGTTCAGTCCCCAAAACTGGGGACTGAAAAAAGGTCCAGCCTGGGAGCTGGAGCTGGGCACCCAAGTCAGGCTCTGCCCTTGCTAGTTGTGTGACACCAGGTGGGTTACTTAACCTTTGCAAACCATAGCCTGCTCTCCCATTACATGAAGGTAAATTGGTACCTTGTATGAGACAGCTGTTATAAAGGTCTCTGTAAGCTACATTAGTTAAGGATCTTAGTCTGAATGTCAAACTTGCCTGGAACTAGTAATAGCAAAAAGCAGAATTCTGTGGCTTTGTGTTTGCTGGACCTCACGGACAATAAAACTCACAGAGCTGAACACCATGCATTTACTCCCTCGGGGGATTGTTTTACTCTGGGACAGGTTTTTCTGGAACTATGGCTGCTGACAGCCTTGCCCAGAACAAGGTTGCTTTCCTTAGTAATAACCTGAGAATATCCAGCAGCACAGCTACGCCCATGCTTGTAGGCAGGAGGGTTATCTTATCACCCCGCCCACCACACCTGCTGGGTGCAGGTGGTCTGAACCATACACAAAAATAATTTAGAGGCCAGATACAGGCTTTTAACGTTTATATTATGCCAACTTACAAACTTGTTTAAAACCACAGTTGCTACCACCATCATTTAGCAAATGATGATAGGACATAATCTCAGAACAAAGAACCATCCTTTAAATCAAGTAAACTCAGCTTTATAAAAGAAAGCTGCATCTTTCCTAATATTTTCATTTCTACCAAGAGGTAGAAGAAATATCCACCAGCCAAGTACAGTGGCATGTACCAATACAGTCCTGGCCCTTAGGCGACTGAGGTGAGAGGATCACTTGAGCCCAGGAGCATGAGAATAAGCAGGGCCATATCATGAAATCTTGTCTGTACAAGTAAACAAAAACGTAAGTCCTTCCCTTCCCCTCACACACCTAGATCTGAAGCCATGTCTGACTAGAATTTGGGGCCACTGATTCAGGCCACAATGTTTTCTACCTTATCCATACACAGGGTGGAGCTCACCCCAGGGCGACATATTCTCCATCTACGCATGCCTGGCAACAGGAGGTGCTCGGGGGCTCACCATAGCAGTCCACTGGTCCAGCAGTATCAGAATAGACCTGAAAACCGTCTAGGGCTGAAAACAGCTCTGAATGGACACAGTGGGACATAAACATGCACATATATAAACACACTCTGTAATTCTATTTTCTAAAAATGTTGGAGAGGTTTTCACAAATACATTTAAATATACGCACACATACATGTACACATGTGTCCATGTGTGTATGCATGCACATATAAAGTTTAAAAGAACTTGTATTCATGCAATAATGAGATGATGAAGAAAAAGCCCACAGAAAGGACAACTTGTTTTGCAGGGTACCTTATTTCAATTACAGGCTCAAATATGATTCCTCGGAGATCTTTAGCATGAAGTCAGTCTGAATCCCAGAGCTGGTCTGGCTGTGTGGGCTCATGGCTAAGACCACAGTGTAGATAGGTGATCTTGGGTCCAGACACTCAATAAGTACCTCCATACTTATATCCAGGCATGGCACTAGGCTCAGGATCACAAAGCTGAATTTGGTACAATCTTTATCTCCCTCAATTTCATGAGCCAGGAGAGTTGAAAATGACTAATATAAACCACAATTTACATTAAATTATCGCTGTTTTCTCCCATTTGTCTTACTTACTAGATGAGGAAGATCATTATTTAAAATTTAACCTTGTTTAGTCCCATCAGAACACATGGTGACTATACATAAATAAACAATTGATTTTTGTGCTCTAATTTTCATCTGCTTATTGAATCAAAAGTTCAAACTTAGGGCATCTAGAGTAGGATATCCTTGAACTGGAGGCATTTTGCCAGAGCATAGCATGCAACACTATATCTTGGAACAATTACTTCTTGTTCTGTGGCCTGGGTAAAGCCACAGGTGACTTGGCCAAGTTTCCAAGATTTCTGAAGAAGGTCAGAACTGCATTATTCAATCCCTCTTAGCCTAGGACTATGAGTTTATTTTTGCAATGCAGGGGATCAAATCCACAGACTTTTATTAGGTACATGTCCTCTACCAATCAAGATGTCCCTCTGGGCTCCATCTCTAGCCACACTAGTGTAGGTGGCTGGATCACCAGTCATTCTGATGCTTTCTACCACAGTCTGCCAGATTGTAAGGGTAGGTTCTGGAGATAGGAATGGAAGTGACACGGGAGGTAAAGTAAAGAAAGAGTACAACACAATGGTGGGGCCGGGGGTGGCAGACAGAGCACAGCTAAGAAGCTTGTGGGAAGGGAAGAGAATAGGTCGGTAAGAACAGAAGAGTCAGGCAGACCATAATTCAGGCTTGGATAAGTCAGTATCAGTATGATGGACAGAATTACCACATGTGCATGTACAGATGTGACTGGAGATTCGATGCAAGAAAAATTAACACAGGGCATGAAGATCCTTAACCAGTAACTGAAGGAAGATACTGTTTAGTGGAGTATGAGGTATTTGCCTGTGATCTCAACACTCACAGACTGAGCAGGGTTGAGAGTTCAAGGCCAGCCTGGGCTATGTACCAAGACCTCACCTCAAAAGAACGAAAAAGGGAGGGGGGGAGGAGGCGAGGGAGAGAGGAAGACAGGAGGAGAGAGAATGCCAAAGAAAAAATTGATGGCTGACAATCAGGAACTAGGTTGAAAACCTTAACCAGAAAACTGACTTCTCAGTAAAGAGTAAGCTTTGAGTAATTTTAAAGAGCAGAAAACCCGGTGGGGCACTAGTGGCTCATGCCTACAATCCTACCTACTCAGGAGGCTGAATGAGATCTGAGCATGGTGATTTGAAGCCAGTCCAGGCTTTGAAAAAGAACAGAAGTAGAACTGTACCTCAGGTGCTAGCCTTAAGCAAAAAAGCTCCCTCCACCCCTCCCTAAAAAGAGGAAGGAAAACAACCCTTCAATGAGAAAATTATTTAAGCTTACTGGTAGTAATACTTTTCTATAAGCATATCTTAAATTTAAAAGTTAATTTAGAGACCCTGAGGACTAACGAAGGGAACCATAAATCTGCCTCCTGGACACTTCATGTTTATATGATTTGGTGGGAATATACCAGAAATGCTCTCCAAATACAAGAGTAGACCGAATAAAAGTGATAATCATCCACAGATTTTTTTTCAGGCCTTGTGTCTTCATATCAATTCTGTTAACTTTAATATGTCATCAATTCTTAGAGTCACTGGGGTGTATAAACATAAAAATATATTCTTTGTAAAAAAGTTAATTTAGGACTGGGAGTTTGGCCTAGTGGTAGCGTGCTTGGCTAGCATGTACTTACTAAGACCCAAGTTAGATTCCTCAGTACCACATGTATAGAAAAGCCGGAAGTAGTGCTATGGCTCAAGTAGCAGAACGCTAGCCTTGAAGAAAGCCCAAGGACAGGGCTCAAGCCCTGAGTTCATGCCCAGGGCTGGCACCAAAAAAAAAAAAAAAAAAGGAAAAAAAGACTAGCACTAGGAAAAGGAAATTAGATCCTAAGTCAGGCCTGTTCACTCACAGTAAAGGAAACAAAGTTCAACAGCTCACAGGTACTCACTCATTCACTCAAGATGAGTACTATTTCCCACTGCTTCTAAATGCCAGTGACTAATTCTAACACACAGGGCGCAAGAGTTACTTAGTAATTCTGTTGCTCATTCCCAAGGAAAAGTACCCAGGATTAATTAACACTGGGTGAAAGGCACTGAGAAAATGGATGGAAAATACTTATGAGTTAATCCTGTAATAAAGTTTTAAAAAGAATTGTGAGTTGGTATTTACCACACGGAAGCAGAAGTTGATGGTTTTCAATCTGTTTTTCTCCACTTAAAACTTAAGGTTTCTCAAAGTCCCAGGGGTGTTCTGTTGCTACCTACAAACCTCTCATTATTTCACCTAACTTGGTTTTTTAAGTAACAATGTTGACATTTTTCAGTGTTGATAGTAGTCATACAATTTGGTATCAGATAACTTTTCAGGTTTCAAATGGGCTTTCCTGAGTATCTGGCTACTTCCCCCCAAGAAACACATTAAACAGCTGACATTCCCTAATAATTTTACAAGAGTTACATAACTCAAAAATATCAGTCATTAAGGGTTTTGTTTTCTGAATGCTCAAAACTAAACTCTTGAGTACCAACAACCTTTCACCCCTTTATTTCTAAGGTCTTCAAAAGGTCATCTTCTTCTAAACAGCAATTCTCAATGTGAAGATTGTGTCCTCCTGGAGATGCTTGTATATGTGTACAACACACACACACACACACACACACACACACATACACACACATGTAGCACGCCTGGAAACATTTCAGTTAGGCAACTAGGTACCAGAGGCTGAGAGTACTAGAGACATCTAGTAGGTCTAGGCCACCGAAGACTGTCAGTCACCCATAGCAAAGAACTATCCAGCACAAAGGGCCTGTACAGAGAAACCCCAGTCCAACCCGCAAGCTTGCAAATACATCTGACAGCTTAGCAAATCAATTGTCAACTAAGTCATTCAAAATTCACTAAGCTTGGCTGATTAATAAAAATTGATTTCCAGACCATCCAAACGTATTAAAATTGTGATTTGACTATTCACCATGACAACATTAAGTTGCAGACAGACACTTAAGACAAAAAGTACTTTTCTTACTCAAGCAATTAAATTATCCAACCGATTAAATGCTTCCTTTCCAAAAAGACAAATCTGGAGAGACAATGAAGATTTAAGGGGGGGAAAAAAAAAAGTTGTGATAATCTTGACAGTTTTCTAAGTTTGCTTTTAAACTTCCAAGGAGAAGTTTCTCTCTCACCAACTATTTTTCTCCTCGAGTCATTATTTAAAAAAAAAAAAAAAAAAAGCTGGAGAAAAGTTTGAAATAAAAGCAAGTTAAGCCATAGGCTCTCCCACCAAATACATATTTACCAAACTATCTTACAAATTCTTCTGGGAGGAGGTGGGGGGGGCGGCCGGGGGTTACCTGGCAAAAGGACCGGCTCCAGTTTCTTAATCTTCGGTTGCGAGCTAATCTGGTCATCGGTCTGAAACAGAGGAGGTGAAAGTGAAGGAAAAAATCCAAACTCCTCTGCCATGAAGACGTGACGGCAAAAGCTTTTGAAGAGGATGACACGGGCGACAGCGGACACTCACAGCCTGGGCCATCTTGTCCGTGTTAACCAAGCTTTTTTTTTTTTTAAATTTCTGCTCATGTGGGAGACGGCAAGTGAATGGGGTGACGAGGTCCACGATAAATAAATAAACAACTGAAGTAGATAAATAAGTAGATAAATAAGTAGATAAATGATGTATTCCTGACCCAAGCCCTCGGGTACATCACCCGTATAATAATAAAACCAAGTTTCAAGGGCGATCTGCTCCCGAGGGCCCTGGGGAACCTGACGGCCGGTCACGGGCCGGGGAGGGGCCGGGCGCGGACCCCGCGTCTGCCCCGGCCCGGGGGACCCCGCGCCTGCCCCGGCCCGGGGGACCCCGCGCGCGGCCCGCCGCCCCGACCGCTCCCGTCACGGGGCAGGCAGGGACGTGGCCGGCCGGCCCCCGGCGCCCCGCGAGGCGGCCCCGATCGCCAGCTTACCTGGGCTGGCGGCAACAGGTAGGACCTGAAGGTGGGCCGGGGCGGCTTGAGGGAGAACATGGCGCCGCCGCCGCCGCCGCCTTCCCGCCCGGAGCCTCCCCAGCCGCGGGGCCGGCGGCCGCGCGGGTGCCCTGCGAACGCTTCAGAGCTCCCGGCGCCGCCGCCCGGGCCCGGTCTGCGGCCCGCCCCGTCGGGCGGCCTGACGGGCGGAGACTCGGCCGAGCGCCCGCCCGAGCGGGGAGGAGCCGGGCAGCGCCGGGCCCATCCCCGGAAGGAGCTCGGTGCGCCCCGCCTCGGGAGACCGAACGCGCGGCGCCGCCCTCCTCGTCAGCCGCTCGTGGGTCCCGGCTTCGACGGGGGGTGGCGGGGGTGGGGAGGGGGTCGGGGAAGGGGAATGTGGAACGCCGGCCCTCCGCGAGGCTACCGAGGATGGCGGAGCCCGGCAGCCATTTTTGAAAACGCGGCCTTGAGCCGGCGCGTCTACGGGGGCCTGCGAGGCTCACGGCGGTCCGCGCCGGGGCGCTACGGAAGCTCGCAGGGGTCAAGGGGGGCACCGCGGGCGGCGCGGGCGACTCGCGCGTCTTCCCCCAGCCCGGGCGGCGGGCCTTGTTTTCGAAGTCGCTGGGAGGGAACGTGGAGTCGGAGGAGGAGCGGGGACGCCGGTATTCCTGACGCCCGGGTGCCGTCGATGGGGACCAGGTGGTGAGACGCGGGGAAGGTGGTCTCCCCTCGCCCCGTGGGTCGTCGGGGGCGCGGGCCCAGGCCTGGGATGAGCCCAGGCGGAGGGTGCCCCGGCCAGGCTTTACCCTCCGCAGGCCTGTGGAGAAACCCGCTTGGTTTTTGTTTTTAATTTTTTTGGGGACATATTACAGAAGAGTGAAAGAGTTTTGTCGTTTTTTGTGTGTGTTTTGTTACCAAAAAGAAAGTTTTAGAAATGAGACCCCACCCCCCGCTCCCAGGCAATGATAGATCAACCTGTTTAAAATAAATACACACATCCAGCCCGGTTCAGGGATTCCGATCTGAAAAAATCTGGCTTTTCTTAGGCTGTGAGAGCCCATCACGTTTATGTGTCAGCATGCGTCCACTCTCCCCCTCTTCCCTCCTCCCTTGCCCGTGCCTCAGGGGAGAAGGGAGGCACGAATCCTCTCTCCTGAGCGTTTTCCCTTTCTGACCACCACGCACCACCGTTCTTTCTGCGCACGAGTGGGTTTGAGGGACCCAGCTAAAGTGGATGTTGTCAGACAGGAGGCTGGCTGGCCTTGTCTGTACGCTTCAGTCAAGTGCCTCGCACCTGAAACCCTAGCTGTTCCGAAGGCTGAGATCTGAGCATCTCTGGTTCAAAGCCAGCCCAGGCAGGAAAGTCCATGAGACTTTTACTCCAGTTAGCCACCAGAAAATGAGAAGTAGTGCTGTGGCTCAAAGTGGCAGAATGCTAAACTTGACTGAAAAAGCTCAAGGACAACACCAAACCCTGAGTTCAAACACCTCCTGACACAAAAAGTGCTCGAGTGATGTTCCAGCCCAGGGTCTAACTCTAACCTCATTCTAGCCAGAGAAGTCTCCTTTCCACTCCTTTTTAGGTAGTTAGTGGTGTAAAGTCAGTAGGGTGTCCACAAGAGTTCCTGGATAGTGACCCCTCCCCACATTTTTCATGGGACCTAGTGATAGGTTTGTTCCGTGAATTAGACAAAACGGAGTCACTTTTTTGTGGTATCAGTACTAGAACTTGAATTCAGGGTCCTGTGCTCTTGCTTGTTTTTTGTTTTTTGTTTTTTTTTTTTTACTTAAGGCTGGTGCTCTGCCACTTGAATGACAGCTTCTGCCCTTGGCTGTTCTTTGCTGGCTAATTAAAGAGTCTCACAGACTTTTCTGCCCAAGTTGGCTTCAAATCTCATTCTTCAGATCTCAACCCCCCAAGTAGCTAGAATTACAGCTATGAGCTACTAGTGTCCAGCTTTAAAAGAGGGGGGGAGGGGCCGGGAGTTTGGCCTAGTGGTTAAAGTGCTTGCCTAGCATGCATGAAGACCCAGGTTCGACTCCTCGGTACCACATACATAGAAAAAAGCTGGCAGTGGTGCAGAGGCTCAAGTGGTAGACCTCTAGCCTTGAGAAAGTCCAAGGACGGTGCTCAGGCCTTGAACTTAAGCCCAGGACTGGCAAAAAAAAGGGGGGGGGGGAAGGGGATGGGGAAGGGGCGCTCAATAATATTAAAATGAAGCCAAGTGTCCATGAGAAAACAGATGAGATTCTTAGTTCTTGGTTTCAGGAACTGACATCTAAAGCTAAACCAAAGAATCAGCTCTCCTAGTTTTACTCAGCAACTCATAATGCTGCGAATCCTGACCTTACTACTTTCTTTATATGGGAACTACCTCCATTCAGCCATCTTTGCTGTCCAGCTCCTGCAAGTAACACAAGTATCCAAGGAATTTTGTTTTATAGTGTCTTGCATAGACTTCTCATTTTTTATCCCCAGATGCATCAGAGGCCACAATGACATGTCTGTGCCCCAGATTGCAATCTTTATTCCCCAATGAAGTTTCTTTATTGGAGATCCATCTGTACATTTTTTGTTTGGCTTTGACCTCACTTCAAGTAGAGTCCTCACAGCTTGTGTTCTCACCCTTGGACAGTCTCTGTGATTCTGGGCTATTTTAGGTTTTTAGTTATAACTTTGCACAGACAATCAGACACAGGTACAGTGTGCATTTGCCATATGACAAAAAGGAAATGCATATTGGTGCTTTATTTTTACATCTAATAAAAATCACAATTGCCTAAATTATTAGCATGATTCTGCTTTACTTGCATACTTTCCCCCATTGTGAAATGTTAAAATAGAAAACCCACATAAGAATATACATGGATGGCTCCTTTCCACTTCTTACTTCTTGCCCTTCCTAATTTTATCTTCCTCCATTTTTTTCTTTCATGTTTGCTTTGTCTTTAATTTCTCTTTCATACATGATTACTTTTACTCCTTAAGTGACTTGGTAATGACCTAAATAACTAAAAGCACTTCATGGGCTATTTGGGAGCCCTTAGGAATTAAAAACTCATGCAAGGCTGTATAGTAATTAACCAATTTACTTCCTTTGGTATATTTGCACTTTCATTCAATCCTACTTCAACTAAGACCAACTCAGAAAGCCAGGCTAGTGACTCAGGCCTGAACCCTAGCTACTCAGGAGGCTGAGATCTGCAGATCATAATTGGATGTTAACCTGAGCAGAATAGTCCTTGAGACTCTTATTTACAATTAACCATAAAAGCCAAAAGTAGAACAATAGCTCAAGTGAGATAGTACCAGCATTAAGTGAAAAAGCCCAGGGAAGTATGAGGCCCTGAGTTCAAGTCTCAGTACTGGCACAAATAAAAGGAAAGAAATAAAGATCAAAAACAACTTGGTTTATTAATATATACTACCAACATATTATCTTAAGTGTAACGTATTAAAATATAAGTACAAACTTCAGATGTCTGGGGTTTTTTTTTTTTGTCCTGGGCTTTGACTCAGGGCCTGGACATTGACTCCTTTGCTCAAAGCTAGTGTTCATACCCAGAACCAGTGGGGAAGGGGTTGTAGCCAGGAGTTGGTGGTGGTGGTGGTAGTGGTGGTGTGTTGTGATCAGAAATGGAGCCACAGCTTGACATGCTGTTTTCTGGTGGTTAATACAAGATAAGAATCTAAAGGGCTTTCCTGCCCAAGCTGGCTTTGAACTGTGATCCTCAGATCTCAGCATCCCAGTAGCTAGAATTATAGGCACGGGCCACCAGTACCTGGCTCCAATGTCTTTTAATTAATGCATTTCCAGAAATTGATCGTATTTAGATAACTAAGATGGTACCCATTTGTCCTTCCTTCCCTTCCTTCCTTCCTTCCTTCCTTCCTTCCTTCCTTCCTTCCTTCCAATCAAAGAATACAAATTAGCAATGAGTTTTGGTGGAACTTTTCTCTTGCTTTACCTTTCTTCTGTGCTAACTGAAGACACGACTACTAAGTTACTCACACTGCTGGCATGTCCACATCTATCTATTTTCCCCTGAATGCCCTTGACTGTCCTTGGATGGCCGTGGAAACTTCTTGACCTTGGCGATGGGAATCCCAAAGGTTGGTGTGGTTTCACAGACAGTAAATGTACTTTTCCAGTTCTGTCCACAGCAGGGATTGCTACAGGAGAAATATGAGGGCCTCTTTGAGAATAGCAGTGATCATCGTCCAGATCTGTGGATTGCTCTCCTTGTTCAGCTTGTACCGCAGCCTCGGATACCCTACAAGGGATATCAGTGCTACGGGAACGCGTGATCTTCTGAACTTCATATTTCCATTCTGTCGTCCATTGCTGAACAGATGAGGCACAGGCTTGATCCATGATTGAACTGTACTCGGCACCCCAGTTGTGAAACCCACCCACCTGTCTTCTTCCCTTGGAATACACAAAGCTTCTGGATTTCATTGTCTTATAAGTGTTGAGCGTGTCATCTGGGTAGTAGCGTGTGATTCCGGTTTCTTCTGATGGATAGGAAATAGTGCCTTCTATCTTGGTTGTTTCCACTGTGAGCTGAGTATTCGGAAAATCTGGTTTCTGACCAGACATCACATCTGTTGCATTTAAACCAGAGGGCATCATTTCCTGTGGTTGAGCACTGGCGTGCCTCTCATGGTCTAGGGTTGAAACGCTGGTGTCTGGTCCTAATTTGGGCTCTGAAGTGATTGTGTTGTCATCTACTTTATGTTGACTGTGAAATGGGGTTTCTGGGGGACTGGGGTCTGACACCAAGTGAAGGCTAGTCTGTCTTTCTGGAGCAAGATGGACTTTAGGGTCCTTATCTTCCTTCATCCGGAAGGAACAAGTCTTTTTCCTGAGGCCTGTCCCTGGAGGCACGGAGACAGAGGTGTCTTCAAACAACAGTTCTTCCCCATTCAAATGGTAGCGATACAGACTGTAGCAGTCGGAGCTATTGATGCTACCCTGGCGGAGGAGGTAAGTGGCCTCACATTCAGAGGAAGCCCGGGACCTCGACTGGATCAGATCAGACCTGTCGATGCCTGCAAGATTTTCCAGAGCGTTCACCATCCTGCTAGAGAGTTCTTCAAGTTGAGAAAGTCGAAGGTCAACGGTCTGTAGTGTCGTTTTCATAAAATTTTCTCTTTCGTTGATTTCTTCCAACCTCATGGACATATTTTCAACTCTAGTGAATTTAAAGAAAAGTTGAACTGAATATTAAAAATGAAACGATAATCGTATAATCTCTCAGGATTTTGAGAATGGTGGAATTTGTTGGGCCTGTTTGTGGACTCTAGCTCTCTCTTACTCTCGCTCCCTCTTGTTCTTTCCCCCAGTCCTGGAGCTTGAACTCAGGGAGTGAGTGCCGTCCCTAATATCGTTTTTACTCAGTAATAGCTCTCTCCACTTGAGCCACAGCCCTGCTTTTGGCTTTTCTTTGGGGGGGGAGGGTAATGTATTGGAAAAAAGAATCTCATGGACTTTCTGGCTTAGGCTGGCTTTGAACCACAACCATTAGATCTCAGCCTCCTGAGAAACTAGGATTTACAGGTAAGAGTGACCAGTGCCTAGGTGGGTTTTATGTATCTTTTTATATAACTACTCAAATAGCCAAGAAGAACATCAAGAAATACATATGTACATGTACATATATACATGTCCACATATACATATCTGTATCTATGTATATATATATATATAGATGCTAGTCATTTTGCTGAGAGCCTTACAGATTCACAAGTCATTTAATGGCCTGAAGAATACCAGAAATATGCAATTATGCAAATTGTATGCAAAGATGAAAATCTTGATAAATTATAAATGTCTAATGTTAGATAATCTTTTAAAGCATTACACAATCAGACAGCCAACTTACAAAACTATAACATTGCCTGGACTACAATCTGCTGAATCAGATCTTGATTTATAGTTTAGATGTACCAGGACAGATTCTGTCAACAGGTTCATGAAGTTTAATTTTAAGTAAAAGTTACGGAAGCATGGTAAGGATTTAAGGTTGCCTTCTAAAAGTAGCAGTTGAAGCTGAGCATTAGTGGTTCCTGCTTGTATGCCCAGCTACTCAGGAGGCTGAGATGTGAGGCTAGAGCTTCAAAACCAGTTAGAACAGAAAAGTCTGGGAGACTCTTATCTCTAATTAATCATTAAAAAGCTAGACATACAGGTATGGTTCAAATAGAGTATTATCCTTGGGCAAAAAGCCAAGAGGAATGCAAAACCCCGAGTTCAAGCACAGATATCTCTCTCTCTCTCTCTCTCTCTCTCTCTCTCTCTCTCTCTCTCTCTCTCTCTCTCTCTCTCTCTCACACACACACACACACACACACACACACACACACACACACAAAACTGTTGAATTTGTCTCAGAATGGGTGTGGGAGTCATGGCCTTTAGTTGGGCAGATTCAGTCCTACCTACATGAAGATAAATATCTGATACCATAGGCTTTAGTTTGGTTTTCTCCCACCTTTCTTAAAAACATAGTCTCTGAAGTCCCTTGGTTTACATCACAGACTCTTACTAGGTCTTTCCAGTCTCTCTAAATACCCTCCCAACTCCTCATTTGTTTGCTTTCCTCTTGCCTGTATCAGGAGAATCTGCCTTCACATTTGGGCAGAGCCCGCCACTCCTCTTTGTACCCCATTAATTCTCTGCCCAGTGTCCAGCTCCATCTGCTTGCTCCACACACTCTCTGCCTTTTTTCCAGCAAACATGCCCTGGACTGTCCCAGAGTTGCTTTAGCTACTGGATCCCTTCTGGCGCACACACTGACAGCTGCACTGTGATGCAATACAGGGTCCCAGTTTCTATTCTTAATACCTTTCTTGGGGGTGGGGGTGGAGAGAACTATTTATGTGCCTCTAAGGAAACCACATCATCAGAACAGGAAGGGTCTGGTTTCCTAGAAATTTGCCATGAGGGAGGACCAAACTTTTGGATACCAACTTTTGGCTTCATTTTTTAAGATACTTTTTTTTCCTCTATAGGTTCTGTGAATTCTCTCTCCTTTCAGAGACATATAGAAAACATTCGTGTGTGTTAGTCCTGGGGGTTGAATTCTGATCTGATCCTGGGCGCAATCCCTGAACATTTGTGCTCAAGGCTAGTCTTTACCACTTGAGTCACAGCTCCACTGCTGGCTTTTTGATGCTTAATTAGAGATAAGTCGCATGGACTTTCCTGCCTGGGTTGACTTGCAACTATGATCCTCAGATCTCAGCCTCCTGAGTAGCTAGGATTATAGGCATGAACCACCATTGACTGTTGAAAATTTTTTAAAATCCCATTATCTTTAAATGGTTGTACAAAGGAGTTGCCAATCTCATAGAAAAAAAATTCAGTGTGAACTTCTGATTGCCTCTCAGGAAGCCTGGCTGTTCTGAACTAAATCAAATAGCTCCTTGCTCCCTTCAAATCCGTTAACCTTATGATTCCTTTTGTATTTAAACCAAATGGCCTTTCTAGCATTAACTCTGAAATTATCTAACAAACACTACAGTAAGAGATAATACAGCTCTGTAAACGTTGGGGACAAATAACTGGTAAACATATTTCATCACAAATCTTTAAAAATTCTCTACAATTTTCCCCCTAGATTACCTAATTCATTTAATAGCATTGCTGGCTACTTAGACATATTTCTAAAAAACCCTGAGGTAAATCCCAGCACAATAAATAATAAACAAATAAGTAAATAAAACTGACTTTCTCAAGATACGTTTTGAACCTGGATGCACTATGGTACCTGTTGATGGGCATTTTAGTTGTTTCTACTTGGGGAGAAGAACAAAAGAGCTGCTCTGAACTCTCTACATAGCGTGTGTGTGTGTGTGTGTGTGTGTGTGTGTGTGTGTATACATATATACAGTCCTAGGGCTTGAACTCAGGGCCTGGGCACTATCCCTGAACTTTTAACTGCTTCATGTGTATTCCTACTGCAGTCATAAAATTGCTCAGGATTAATTGGCGTGATTAATTCATTCATGCATGATTAATCGTGTAGTGTTCCCTATTCCCTTTGGATTTTTCTCCTTTTTAGAGATTAATATAGAGAGCCTGTTGGGTTATTTGTTAACAGGGTATCCATTTGTTTCAAAACCTGGTATGTGTGTTTTAATTTTGTTTTTCACTGAAAAAGTTTGAGCTGGGCACCGATGGCTCATGCCTAGAATCCCAGCTACTCAGGAGGCTGAGATCTGAGGATCTCGGTTTGAAGCCAGCCCAGGCAGGAAAGCCTACGAAACTCTTGACTCCAGTGAGCAAGAAGTGGCTCAGGTTGTAGAACTCCAGCCTTGAACAACAACAAAAAAAGCTAAGTGAGAGCCCAAAGCTCTGAGTTCCAGCCCCAGGACTATCATGGTATTAAATTTATCATGACATGACATATTCCAAAGTCCTTTTGTTTCTTTTGTTTTTGATTTTGAGGGGGGAAAAGAGTAAAACAAGACTGGTTCTTATTAATCCGTTGCCAACTTTGTGGTTTCCTTTGAGATGTGCCTACGTTCTCATGGAGGATAAAATTGTCCTTCCAGCTTCTACTTGTTAAGTGTCTATCACTGTGAAACCCTTATAAAACCAAATGGTCATGCATGCCACATGACAGGATTGTGAGACTTAGTTGGAATTATGTACACGGAAGTCCTCCAGAAACTGTCTGTGTGAAATAAGCTATCATCACAAATCTTCTCTATGTCTTGGCATATCTGTTATTAAGGGTATTTGATGTTTAGGTGATACCCATAAATATTAAAGTTTAACAAAAGCTCATTCTTTATTAATGGACTCAAAGACAATCTTTTTCATTTCATTTAAGTAACACAACACTGTGGAACTTATGTACAATATGTTGAACTCTTGTAGCAATAACTGCTAAGAGATTACCCCGCATGGTGTAGCATTTGGGGACTATGCATTATGTATTGAATGTAAATTCCAAAGTCCTGTTTTCATGGTAAAATCCTTTGGTATCTTTCCTAAGGAAAGGACTTAAACATTTGAGGTTCTATACTAAGCCAGTTATTAAAGTTTATGTGCAGTCATCTTTTTATGAGAAATAATCACCCTGAACTTGCAAGGCATCTCATAAATTACATGGGAACATTTCTTTAATAATAGAGTTAAGTGCTCATATAAAAAGCCTGATGTTTGAAGAAACCCATGTTTCAAGATCTGCTGGTATTCTGTACTTGAGTTCTAAGCCTATTCCTACCCTGTAATTTTATTCCAGATCCACGGATAATAAACTTGTCTAATCCACTCTAAAATTTACATGTAGCTATTTAAATGTCCACATATTTCCTTACATTGGACTGTCTTTTAAATGTAATAATTATAGGGAGGATGCCCAGAGATCAAACCTTATGCTGACATGAAGAGTTGATATATATATACACACACATATAGATATATGCATGTACATGTATATATGTTATATATCATATAATTATATATACAGATTTATATATCATGTATATATTATATAAAATACTATATATACTATATAACTGCATCTTTTTGGTGTGTTCTTTTTTGTGTGTATGCCAGTCCTGGGGCTTGAATTCAGAGCCTGAGCACTGTCCTTGGGCTTTCTCTAGGCTATAGTCCTACCACTTGCGCCACAGCACCACTTCTGACTTTTTGTATGTATGTGGTACTGAGGAATCGAACTGGGGTCTTTGTACATGTTAGGCAAACACTCTCCCACTAGGCCAAACTCCTGGGCTTGATTCATTCTTAATGAGAGAATGTTATAGGGTTGACTTTATTCACAGAATACATGGAAAATTTTTCCAGAAAATACTACTTTTCCAATAGATGTAATTTTTTCAATAGAAGCTGAGCCATTTTGCTCCATTGTTGAGTAGAAAAAGCTCAGGAATAATGCTTGCCTAGCCCTGAGTTCCAACTCTCTTAGCAGCACTAAATAAATAATTAAATAGATGATAGATAGATAGATATATAGACAGACAGACAGATAGTTAGATGGATAATGCAAATGCCTAGTTAGAAACAAATAAAGAAATCTCCCTCTTTTTCTCTCCAGCCTTGCTCCAGAGCTGGCCAGGATAACCTTGCCTTTTCTCTAGTGTTCACCTGTGTGTCATTCCCACACCAGGTCAACAAAAGGAAACAGAGGGGCAGGAATGTGCTCCCATCCTTCTTGGAGATGGCAGCCAAGGGAAACAGGAAGTAGCATGTTTTATTACCCAGTACCCTTTCGTTCCTATTACGCATGCACTGAGCCCCAAGAGAAAAATGCTATTTGGTAGTGACCTGATAACCACATTCTTGGAGCCTTGGTCCAAGAATGGTAAAAATCCAAACAATGCTAGAGGAAAGGACGGTGGGGAGAGGCAGAGCAGAACAAAACAAAAATCCAATTTCCATTGTAAATAAGTAGCTATGATTAAATTCAAGATAATGTCTAACTAAAAAGTGGACATTTTGGATTATTTACGTGGAGTATCTGATACAGTAATACTTTTTTTAAAAAATGTTTTAAAAGCTTGGCAATTACTGTTAGTAATTAAGTGTTTCAAAATTTTATTGAAAATGTTCTTTATGGGCGGGGAAAGATGGGGAGAATGATGGAAGGGATGACATTGATCAAGATGCATTCTACTTATAAATTAATTGGTGGAAGTGAAACCCCTTTGTACAGTACTTAAAGATAATTTTTAAAGTTCACTTAATGAAGGGCCCAAGGGATGCAGGTAACCCACGGCTTTGGCTGGTTGAGAGTTTGGAAAATGTCTGTGATGAGGAGGGAGAGGACTTAGCATCAGTCCGTCTTTTAGCCTGTGGTATGGCATGGCGTCAGTGGTCTGGATGTGTGACAAAGACTTGAAGTAAATCCTATCACAATTGTGAGGGCTCCTGATTGGAAATCTCGTTTTCAAGTTCTACTATGTTTGTATTTGCCCATATCCTGTTGTACACAATTACACACACACACACACACACACACACACACACACACGCGCACACACCTATATATCAGATTCTGGTGTCTGCTTTAGTCGTGTCTTTCAAGAGCAGAGAGAAAAGATGTCTTCCTCTGGCTCATTGTTCCTTCCATGAACACAGAACTTTACAGTAAACACAGTTCTATGAACCGCTACTTGAGAAGAATTGAAGGTGGCCCAAATCTGTCTAGGTTTGGTTTGATTTTGCCCTAATATTTGCAATAAATGTCATCCATCACTTCTAGATGCTAAATACAATCCTGTCCTATGAACTTTTGTGTGTTCACTAACATGTGAAGGTTGAGTGAAGTCACAGAATGAATATTGAGAAGAACTTTGGCCTCTCCCATTAAACCAGGGGGCCAAGAGTCTGCAAACCCTTGGGCCTAATGGGCTGGGCGGGGCCTACCTCTCACTGGTGAGCCGGATACGCTCATTGCTGGAGGACTGCTGTTCATCCTCCTTCTCTCGGAAGTGCTCCTGCACGCATTGCTCCTCGAACTCGTGCAGTTTCTTCAGCTCGTCATCACTGAGGAACAGCTCTGGGTAAAGGGAGAGATGTGGGTCTCATGATGAGACAGGCAGCTGGGAGAAGAATCACTGGGAGTTTCACAACCTCTACTGTAACCCAGCTCCTTACTACATGGAATGGGGGGAAGAGGCAGTCCCCTGACGGCCACTTAGTTATCATCCCCTGTGGCAACCATCTTTATAATGCAGCAAAATGGCTTCCCTTCTAATAAAAAAAAATAGATCTATCGACAGAGTAGTATTTTCTGGAAAAACCTTTCCCAAGTATTTCATGAACAGAGTCAACTCTATAACATTCTCTCATGTTGAGCAGCAATAAAACATTTTCAAAGGAACAGTGGATATGCATAGAGCTGTATACAGAAGAAATTTCTTTCTTCTTCTTCTTCCCTTTTTTTTCTGGTCCTGGGGCTTGAACTCAGGACTTGGGCACTATCCCTGAGCGTTTTCACTCAACGCTGGCACTCTACCACTTGAGCCACACCTGTACTTCCAGCTTTTTGGTTATTAATTGGAGATAACAGTCTTATGGACATTTCTTCCTGGGTTGGCTTTGAACTACAGTCCTCAGATCTCTGTCTCCTGAGTAGTTAGGATTATAGGTGCTACCTATGCCTGGATAGAAGAGATGATTTTCAAGACCTCAATTTCTGGTCTTCAGGAGCTGGCTTTCAGAAATGGTACCAAATAAATGCACCAAACTAGAATAAAATCTACAGAAAAAGCACAGCAGTTGGAAGGACTGTGGCTTTTCACATAGGTCAGTGTGGGGTGCGTTTTCTCTGCACGTATCCAACCAGAACCCTTCTATGAAGTTATCTCAAGGTAAAAATGAAGAGTTGGACACATACTCAAGCCACGATCCTGTTCCTCTTGGTCCCCCTCTCTTTTCTTCCTGCATCGGCCACTAAGACGCATAACGATGATGTAGATGTGGCTCAGAATGATCATGGGTGGGGGCAGGACAGGCCTGTCGTGAAATGTCATGATCAGCTGATATCTTTGGAACTTCCACACCTGGTTGGATATTGATTTGACTTCGAAGAAGGTATTGCTTTAAACAGAAGACATTTTTAAGTTGGAAACTTTCTATTGCAATTTTTCAGAGCAATCAGAAGTACTCACATTGAAGCAAAAGTAAATTGTCACTTCATATTGATTTTTTACTTAACTTTAAAAATTTTTACCAAGATGGGAGGCTGGGAGTTTGGCCTCGTGGTAGAGTGTTTGCCTAGCATGCACGGAGACCCATGTTCACTTCTTCAGTATCACATACATAGAAAAAAGCTGGAAGTGGTGCTGAGGCTCAAATGGTAGAGCTCTAGCCTTGAGAAAGTCCAAGGACAGTGCTCAGGCCCTGAGCTCAAGCCCAGGACTGGCAAAAACAAAAAACAAAACCCATACTAACCTATACTAATTCCTATGCTCATATGAATTTATCATATATATATATATGAGTCTGAGCCACTCCACTAAGTAGTTAATCTTGATTGCTTTTTTGGGGGGCCAGTCCTGGGCTTTGAACTCAGGGCCTGAGCACTGTTCTTGGGCTTTCCTAAGGCTAGTGCTCTACCACTTGAACCACAGCACCACATCTGGCTTTTTCTAGTATGTGGTACCAAGGAATCGAACCCAGGTCTTCGTGCATGCTAGGCAAGCACTCTACCACTAGGCCAAACTCCTGGCCCCTTGATTGCTTTTTAATTAATTAATTAATTAATTAATTGTTTTTGTTTCAGTTCTGGGGTTTGAACTCTCAGGGTCTTGTGTTCTTGCTTGGCCTTTTCACTCAGGGCTGGTACTTAACCTCTTGAGCCTCACCTCTGCTTCTAGCTTCTAGCTGGTTTATTGGATTTTTCTGCCCAGGCTGGTTTTGAACCTCAATTCTCAAATCTCAGTCTCCTGAGTAGCTAGAGTTATAACCATGATCCACTGGCACCCAGACAATTTCACGTTTCTATGAAGGAAATTTATTTTTCATATTAGAAGCTAAAAAAGTGTTCTCACCACTTGTTAGGCATTATCAACATAGTTAATGCATCAAGCTAAACAGACACGTATATAAAAGAATCCTGATTTCCTAATTTAAGCCTTTTCATTTAGCTTAAGCCATGATTCCACAAGTGATAAGACATTTTTCATAATATTACAGTGATTGTAACAACTTATGAAATTAATACAGCTTTAGTGCCTCTGATAATGAAAAATAAAAGCACGACTTGATCAAATCTTTACCTCAGAAGCCTTCTGCTTAATCAAATATTTGCATTAGATTAAAAGATACACTACTAAAATACAAGCCAAGATTAAAGTTGTTGACTCATGATTTATGAATGCAGTAACACTGATTAAATTTGGGCAAAAAAAGTAAAAGAAAGACTAGACAAACCTGATCCATTTAAAAGGCTTGATTGGGTACCATTGGCTCACATTTGTTATATTCAAGCTACTTAGGAGGCTGAGATCTGAGGGCTGTGGTTCAGTCATCCCGGGCAGGGGAGTTCTTTTTTTTTATCGTTTAAACATTTTATTAGCTTACTGTAGTTATTAGGAGATAGGCAGAATTGCATTGTTACCCTTCCATACACATTTACAACATGTGCCAACCAATCATCTTCTCCAGTGCTTATTTTTTTTTTTTTTGCCAGTCCTGGGATTAAGCTCAGGGCCTTAGTACTATCCTTGGATTTTTCTCAAGGTTAGAACTCTACCACTTCAGCCTCAGCACCACTTCCGGCTTTTTTTCTAGGTCTGTGGTACCAAGGAATCGAACCTTGGTCTTCGTGCATGCTAGGCAAACACTCTACCACTAAGCCAAACTCCCAGCCCCTCTATTCTTTTAAAAAACTGGATTTATCAAGAAGGCTAATACCAATTGACAAGACATAAATACACGAAGTAAGATAACTCCGGAGAATAACTGGTTTTCAAGAGGAACAGCAGAGAAGTTCTTAAGACTCATATCCAATCAACCAGCAGAAGTGGGAAGCAGAGGTGTAGCTCAAGTAGTAGAGTGCCAACCTTGCATGGATGGTCGATAAGTGAATATCAAATCTCAGAACTGGCATAAAAATAAGGAGATGCAATAAAAGCTGTCGTGGGTTTCTCTTATGAACATATCATACCATTGTGAGATTTTGCTGAGATTTAAACGCAAAAAAAAAAAAAACCATCTGTGGAACAATGAACACAAACGACACGTACTTGAAAACAGCAATCAGCAGATTAACCAGCAAGATATTTGCCACCAATAAGTAGCAGGCCATGAGAGCAGGGGTGAGCCAGGCGCCCGGGATGCAAGGGGGCAATCGCTTGCCTTCGTCGTCATACAGGTTTTCACCACAAGGAGCTGAAAGACAAGCTTGCCTCTTTGTGATTGTTTTTAAAACCGTGTACAATAAAAACATAAATACCGTTAGAGATCTTATTAGAATACTTTTCATTGTTTTTGGAAAGGGCAGGGTTTGAACTCAGGGCCTTGAGCTTGTTTGCTCATAGCTAGTGCTCTGCTGCTGGAGCCTGGCTCCAGCCTGGCTTTTTGGTGTGGTTGGTTCATCAGAGATAAGAGTCTCTCAGATGTGTTTACCCAGGTTGCCTTCCAAAGGAAAGCCTCCACATCTCAGCCTCCTGAGATGATTTGAAATGCCACTTCCATCATTGGAGACCTAGTTCCCAAAGGGGAGAAAAGCAGGATGAGGCGAACACTGAACTGATGCACCAACAGCTTGTGTCTGGAATTCAGGCGACTCAGAAAGCTGAGACCTGAGGACTGAGATTCGAAGCCAGCCCGGGCAGGAAAGTCCTTGAGAGTAATATTCCCAAGTCATCATCAAAAAGCCAAAAAGTAGGGGCCGGGAGTTTGGCCTAGCGGTAGAGTGCTTGCCTAGCATGCATGAAGACCCGGCTTCGATTCCTCGGTACCACATACATAGAAAAAAGCCAGAAGTGGTGCTGAGGCTCTAGTGGCAGAGCTCTAGCCTTGAGAAAGTCCAAGGACAGTGCTCAGGCCCTGAATTCAAGCCCACGACTGGCAAAAAAAAAAAAAAAAAAGCCAAAAAGTAGAGATATGGCTCAAGTAGTAGTAGAACACCAGCTTTGAGCAAATAAAGCTAAGGGACAACACTCACACTTTGAGTTTAAGGTCCTGGACTGGCATGTGTGCACACGCCCACATGCACACAGAAGTTTCGTCATTAGAAAACAAAGGCATACTTGAAAACAGTATAAGATGATCAGTAACTAGCCAAGTTAAAGACTATTTAAGGAACACGTTTTCACAAACTGATTTCTCAATTCCACATGAACTTACGATTAATTTCCATGGCGTACACTGCACAGTGATTAGACAGCAGATTTTGATTTTTTTTTTCAGTTGTGACAGAGGTAAGGAGAGAAAAAAACAACACAATAATGAGAAGGAAGTCAGACAACACACTGACACCACAACAACTATACCCTCATAAGGAAATACAATGATGTGAAGCTTGGGAGTTAGAGATTTGCACTTAGATATGTGGCTCTGCTCAATTTGTACCATTGTTGAGTCTGCTAAATGTAGCTCTTTGTTGTTTGTGTCCATAAACAACAACAGCAAAAGCTTCCTCATTAATAGTACTGTGAAAAAGACACCTTACTGGCACGTGATTGTTTTTTAACTTACAGTTTAACCAAATCAAGCATCTCAAATATTCCAACACAAACACCTAATAATCACAAATGGATCCAAAAATGATGATATGCTAGATCAAGAATTGAAATTCTTTTCATGGTGTTATTGAAAGCAATAGAACTGTACAGATCCATCTTTATTTTCTCTAATTACTCAGATTAATAAGTAAAATAGGCCGGGAGTTTGGCCTAGTGGTTAAAGTGCTTGCCTAGCATGCATGAAGACCCAGGTTCAATTCCTCGGTACCACATACATAGCAAAAAGCCAGAGGTGGTGCTGAGGCTCAAGTGGTAGAGCTCTAGCCTTGAGAAAGTCCAAGGACAGTGCTCAGGCCCTGAGCTCAAGTCCAGGACTGGCAAAAAAATAAATAAGTAAAATAAACCTAGCAGCAATGAAAACATTATAGTTTATAGCTAGAATCCAGGATTTTTTAAATGCATGTCTTACCTAGGCTAATATGCTTTTTTCCTACTTGATGGCTCTGGGATTTGAACTCATACTTGTTAGACAATCCCTTCTCAAGTTCCCAGCACCATTTTCTGTTTTGTGATATTTTTCCAAAAGGACTTGCATGTTTTATCCAGGGCTGGCTTCAAACCCTGATCCTTCTACCTCTGCTTCTAATATACCTGGGATTACACTTGTGTACCATTATACCTACCCTGAGACATATATATATATATATATACATATACATATATATTTTTTTTACCAAGGCTGGGGCTTGAACTCAAAGCCACTCACTCTTTGTTTAGATATCTTGCTCATAACAGACTCTCTTACCACTTGAGCCATGCCTCCAATTCAACATTTTGCTGATTCATTGGAGACGGAGTTTTACCTAGTTTCCTTTCCAGGCTCGCTTTGAGCAGAGATGCACGTGGTCCAAACTTTTCTGAATAGTTACCATTACAAACACAAGCCCCTGGTGCCTGGCTTTAACTTAATTTTGAACATAAATTAGAGCTTATATTCTAGTTTATTAACACAGTCAATAGTTAACTTTACAATAGCTGTGGTATTGTTGTTATAAAAGCTAGATAGAACATCCTGTGTCTGCTGATGCCTCTGTTTCTTAGGAGAGGAAGATGTTCAAGGCCTTCTATTCACAGACAGCAGGCCTCTTTTCAGACTGCTAATGAGTAATTTAGAGAGAGAGAGAGAGAGCAAGAGCGAGAGAGAGAGAGAGAGAGAGAGAGAGAGAGAGAGAGAGAGAGAGAGAGAGAGAGAGAGAGAGAGAGAGAGAGAGAGAGAATCCATATCTCAAAATCGCTACTTCATAATCTTATTTGATGGTGTGGCAGTATGGAAAATATTCTACTGCTAAATGAATATATGTTGTCTCTGTCATTTGGAACTGACCATCTGCCCTAGAAGCAGGGAAGAGAATCTTACTATGAATTCTATTCTTACGGTCAATCTGGTCTGCAAACACCTCTCCATAGATCATCCAGTAAGGCATGTAGAAGATGTTTCGGGCCAGTTTCCAAGAAGGCTTCTCCTCGGGGTGCAAAATGGCCTGACGGGCTACGCCAAAGCTCATCAGTACAACCAGCATGATGACCACAAAGTACAGCATGTCAATCATCTGAGGAGAGAACCACAGAACAGCCCTGACGTTCTCCACTCCTGGACCAGGTTCACGCTGCTTCATTGTATGGCTGACTCTGAAGACTCCATGATTGCCTATATAAGATGAAGACTATCTCCTTCCCTTCTTTCTTTCCCATCCGTGGACTGCTAGCCTTGGTCCACTCCATTATTCTAGAACATTTGCTTCTAGTCTTGCTTGCTTGCTTTTCTTCTTTTTTCATGGCTATTGTTTGGTTAATTGGAGATAGTAGTCATGGACCTTACTATCTGGTCTGGCTTTGAACTGTGATCATTAGATCTTAACCCCCTGGGTTGCTAGGATTTCAGACAGGGGCCACTAGTCCCTGGCTTAGAACCCCTCCACACACACACATTCATATAAAATATATAATATTATATAATACACAACATGCAATTATACTATATCATATAATTATACATAATTATAGATAAATTATTACATTATATGTTATAATGATACACTGTATATACAATTTGTTTCCTATGGTTGGAAGCCAAGAAGACTATATGACATGTTTTTCTACTGGGGATTATTTAAGCTACTCAGGTGAACTGTGCATCTCAAAGTGAAGGATATTTCCTGTGAGGAATGACAAAACAAAGATCAAATGACACCAAAGGAAGCCACACCCCAGACGCGATCCTTCTGTCCTAACCCCAACCCAAACAGCTCTGGTTTACTCATAGGAAGCCATTACTAACCATCTTCCCAATCATCATCACATAAGGGCCAAGATACTTGTTGACACCAAAAATGTCCAAGACTCGGATATACCAAAGGATGATGTCTACACAGTAGATGACCCGGCCGTAGCCCATATATGGCTGGTTCTGCAGGCGAAGGATAGCCCCAACCATGAACATGGAAATAGCCACAAGGTCTGTGATGTTCCAGTATTCCTGAAGCCATACTTTGATTTTCTGGCTGAGTTTGCCGGGTTCTGACATGAGGATCTGAAACAAAGAGAAGCATCCACAGAGAGACCCTCATGAGAAGCTTTGTCTTTCCTTAGCATCTTGCAAAGATAAGACTGGTGGAACATTCCAGGGCTTCTGGTCCCTTTCCAGAGAGAGATGAAGAAACACGAATCTCTGGCAGAGGGATTTGTCTAGAAAGGGAAATTCCATGAAATCCTCTGCATTCTTAGATTCAAGGTTTATAGGCTCTCAGGAAATGCCTTTTAAATGTTTGCCTTCTGGCTGTAATTAAAGCCATTATTATTTGAATTTTTTTTCCTAATTATCTGGACACACATGGTTGTTGGTTTCAATTCTAGACTTACGTAGGTATTATATGAATTGGGTGGAGATAACAGAAGGAGACAAGGAAATGTTGCTTTGCCAAAAATTCCCTTGCCGCTTTGACATGAAAACTCAGGAGAACATGAAACCAGATGAGCCCCTATTTGAGATAATATTTTTTTTCAAAATCACCACTTATTAAAAGGTGATTTCTACAGGGGAAAATGGAAAATGTTCAGCCAATAGCAGAATGATTAGCTGTGGTACCCTTTTAGCTGTGGAAATTGTGAGTAAATTCCCGGACCCTAGGGCTGGATGAGCCAACCTGGAACAGTTTACTAGTTTATTTTAGTTTAGTTTTTTGGCCAGTCGTGGGGCTTGAACACAGGGCCAGGACACTGTCCCTGAGCTTTTTTTGCTCGAGGCTAGTGTTCTACCACTTTGAGCCACAGCTGTACTTCCGATTTTCTGGTGGTTAATTGAAGATGAGTCTCATAGATTGCCTTGCCTGGGCTGGCTTTGAAGTGTAATCCTCAGATCTCAGCCTCCTCAGTAGCGAGGATTACAGGTGTGAGCCACTGTCACCCAGTGGGCTCTTTATTAGTTCAGGTTCATTTTTAGCTTGTGTACACACTTTCTCTCAACCAGTGAAAAGAATGGTGAAATCACTTATGGGTGATATAAGAAAGAAAAGTTCCTGGCCCGTAGTTCTGCTGTTTGCAGAAATCACCTTCTTGGTTTTCCATTTGAGCACTGTGGTGTGAGTCAGGCACAAAACAGTGTTAGTACATTTTTCAACACCTAGCTGTAAATCTTGTTCCTTCTGTTGCACCAGATGTTCTGGGCCCCACCCACATCTCTCTCTCTCTCTCTCTCTCTCTCTCTCTCTCTCTCTCTCTCTCTCTCTCTCTCTCTCTCTCTCTCTCTCTCTCCCTCTCTCTCAGATGGGCATGCCTACTGGTGGTCCTGGTAAATCTCCACCGCTTTCCCCTTTCTGGGAGCCTTGCATTTTGGCAACTGGAACACCTCCACGGTGGCTGCCAAAAGACTGACATAGGTATGAAACTGAGACTCTCCCTTATCTCAGATAGCACAGATTTGCTGGACTCCAAGCCAATGAATGGAGATCTTCTGTAATAGTTGACTGATCCCATATCTCACTCAGCTCCTTCCCTTCTCCGAGTCTTCCCTCCTTTGCTCATTGTCACAGAGAACCTTACAGAACTTTCAACCAATCTGCTGCAATCTACCTTCCTGCCATCTACTGTACAAAAGTCCAAGTGAGATGGGGGCCAGGGTTGGACCTAGAGAAAGAGTGCTTGCCTAGCATGCACAAAGACCTGGGTTCGATACCTTGATACCACATATATAGAAAAAGTTGGAAGTAGTGCTGTGGCTCAAGTGGTAGAGCATTCGGCCTTGAGAAAAGCCCAAGGACAGTGCTCAGGCCCTGAATTCAAGCCCCACTACTGGCTAAAAGAAAAAGTTCAAATGTGCAACACTGTAAGTATATAATTTGAACCAAAGTCTCAAGCTTCAACAAAGTAAGTTACCTCTATCCATCATTTTTAGTCTCAAGACCCAGAAAAATGAGCCCCAAGTCTGTACCCAGTTTATCTCAAGCAATAAGGCACTAACTGTGACTTTTTTTTTTGGTTGGTTGTGGGGCTTAAATGCAGGGTCTAGGCACTGTTCCTGAGCTCTTTTTTCTCAAGGCTACTGTTCTACCACTTTGAGCTACAGTGCCACTTTCAGCTTTCTGGTGGTTGACCAGAGATAATAGTATCATAGACTCTCCTGCCCAGGATGGCTCTGAATCATGATCCTCAGATCTCACCTTCCTGAGTAGCTAGGTTTACAGGCGTGAGCCACCAGTGCTTGGCCTTGGTCATGACTTTGAAGTGCACCCAGACCTGTTTGTGTAATTCAAGTCATGTATTTGATCTTGTGTTTGGTTTTGCAAGCTCAAAATTCAGCTGGAAGGAGAGGCTGTTGATATGGGAAATAAGTGCATGGAATATTGGGATGACGTCAGGCTCCAAGAAGAAGTCTGAGGCAGCTATCTTCTGCACAAAGCGTTTGTGCCACAGGCCTGACATTGGTGGTGGGCGGGGCTGGGACAAGCCTGTGCGCTAATCACCTCCCGTATTTTCTCTAGGGCCAGGCTCACGACGTAGAAGATCACAATCCACTCCTGGAGGGAGGGCCAGCCGTCCATACGCACCAGGATGACGTAGTTAAACAGCAGCAGGTAGGCCAGGTACCATATCTGGAGGAAAGAAAAGCTGTTGGCTGTGCTTTGGGCAAATAATCTTGGAATTGAGTTTTGAAACTTTATTTTCAAATTGATGCATTTTCATTGTGTTGAGTTTTCCCTCCTCTCTCTCTCTCTCTCTCTCTCCCTTTCTTTCTACCCACCCCCCCCCTTTCTCTTTCTCTCTCCCTCAGTACTATGGATTGAACTTTAGACCTTATTATTTGAGAGCCACACCTCTAAGCCTTTTTTTGTGTGCTTTTCTATTTTTATTTTTTGGTCGGTCGTGGGACTTGAATTCAGGGCCTGGGCTTCCCTCCCTCAGCTTTTTTATTTTTTATTTTTTTTTTTGTTCAAGGCTAGCACTCTACCACATTGAGCCACAGCACCGCTTCTGGTTTTCTGGTGCTTCACTAGAGATAAGTGTCTCAGGGACTTTGCTGCCCAGACTGGCTTCAAACCACAATCCTCAGATCTTAGCTTCCTGAGTAGCTATGATGACATGTGTGATCCTCAGATCTTAGCTTCCTGAGTAGCTATGATGACATGTGTGAGCCACCAGCTCCAGCTTACAGTTTGTTTTTGAGATAGGGTCTTGCTAACTTTACCCAGGTCCCTGCCTAGAACTCACATTCTTCTTGTCTCCAACTCCCAAGGAGCTGGAATTACAGGTAGGAACCATTACTTTCCGCTTTCTGCAATGGATTTTTCTGTCCCCTATTTAGAGGATAGCTCCTTGTATGTCACCAGTACAGAGAGAGAGAGAGAGAGTGGGGGCGGGGAGAGAGAGAGAGAACTTTGAGGCAGGTTGGACGTATTTCCTCCTTGAGCATGACATGGGGCACTGCCATTTTGCTTTCTGCTCCAAGAGCTATTTCTTGGTGGTGGCATTGTCATGGGAAAACAAACAAGTGATACTCAGGGTCTCTTCCAATGATTTGCTGGTGTGGGAAACTAGGAAGGTTCCTAACTCCTTCCTGCACACGGGTGTCTTTCTCGAGTCTCCTACAGGAGAAGAATGTGATAGGGAGGGAACATGTGGATGAGCCCGTATTCAGGACCACAAAGCTGACTTCAAGTCCCCTTGATTCCCAGTAAACCAGCAGCCACAGAGGCTCTCAGAGAGGAAGAACTAGAGGTAGGGGGAGAGGTGTGGATGGGGTGAGAGTAGAGGGAAGACTGATTGTCCATGAAGCCATAAAAGCCTCAGCTCATTGTTCTTCAGGATTTCTGAACACAAAGCCATGTCTGCTGCTTGATTGAATGTAGAGTGAGAAAGGTTCCAGGCCGTTCACATTGCCAGAACACTGCCAGACATCTATTATCTATCCTTCAATGTCAAGTCACAGTGTGGCCACAGATACGCTGCCTGGACTGCCTGCAGGTCTCACAAAGGTCCTTGAATCTATGATCTTTTCCTCTTTCAACTCTTGTTTCCAGGGCACTCATCCTCTTGATTCCCAGATTCCTCCTAGATTCCACAGGAGGCCAGAAAGTTGGTGTGCTGTTACGTAGATCCACGTACAAGTACTTTAGAGCAGAAAGATGCTAATTTATTTCCCTTTTCTATAAGCTGGGTTCAGCCATACTTTGTGCCTTAAAGGCCCAGTGATATTAAAAGCATGGCGCCTAACTGTGGTTGTATTGGGAGGAGGTAGGCCTTTAAGAGATGGGATTTACTGGGAAGTAGCTCATTGGTGCCATTATTCTGCCCTCGAAGGCAATATTGGAACCCTGGCTCCCTTCTCTTGCTTTCTCTCTCTCTTTTTTTTTTGTCCCTGTCTTCAAGGAAAGTTGTTTTCTCCAAGAGCAATAGGTCACTGGATCATGAACTAGAATCTCCATCAAAACAACCCTGTTCTCTCTAGGCTTTGATCAGTTATTTCTTACAGTGACAGAATGCTGACATATACATTTTAATAACTCCATCAATTTAATGAAAAATGAGATCTATGAGTTTGGTCTTTAATTCATTGGTCATCTTTATTCATCTTAAAATCATATGTTCACTCAGGTTTCAATAGCTCATGCTTGAGTAGCTCTGGCTACTCAGGAGTCAGAGATCCAGAGGACTGTGGTTTGAAGCCAGCCTAGGCAGAAAAGTGTGAGACTCTGTCTCCAGAAATAACTAGAGAAAAGCAGGGCTGGAAGTGTGACTTCAATGGGGAAGTGCCAGACAAGCAAGTGATCTGGATGAGAAGGAAGCCCAGACTTCAAACCCTAATTCCACCAAAAAAGAAAATAGCTAATCCTCCCTCACTAAATATAGATTACAAAAGGCCTACATTGTTCCTCTTAGACAAATACGATGTGATTATTTTAACTTATGAAATCGTGTATCTGGGGCCCACATGGCCAAATTTTTACGTACTTATAAATACATAACAAGATAGAGAGATCCAATTTTAGTTAGGATTCAATTAATCCCAGTTTTGTTTTCCTAATTCATTTTAACCTAGTAAATTTTAGATACTTTTTTCTTTTCTTTCCCTTTCTTTTCCTTCCAATTTCTTCCTTCCTTTCTTCTTTTGGGCTGGGACCAGGGCTCAGGCTTGGACTCAAGGCCTGAGCTCTGCCTCTTTTGCTCAAGGCTAGGACTCTACCACTTGAGCCACACCTCCACCACTGGCTTTGTGGAAGTTAATTGGAGATAAAGAGTTTCATGCATGTTCCTGTGGGACTGGCTTTGAATCATGATTCTCAGATCTCAGCCTCTGGAGCATCTAGGATTCCAGGGAGCCATGAGCAGTGAAGAATTTTAGATATTTTGAAAAGTATCTAATATATTCCAACATAATTCAGAATACAAAATAGGCTTAATGGGCAATTTGAAGGAGGAAGCCTTACTGTATAAAACCAGAACTTAACAATGGGAGCATTGTAGAATTCACAGATTTTTGTTCCAATGGGAATACTTCTCTGCTTTTTATGCTCACTCTCCTCATCGCCCTTTCTGGAACCAGCTTCTGCATTCGCATCCTGAGAATCAGAACACAGCAGACACATAACAGAGGAATTTTTAACAAGTCAAAAAGCACCTTCAAGGCGCCCCAAGTCTCAAAGTACCCCCCAACTGACAAAGTTCCTAAATTTACACGAAAGGAAATTGTACCCATTGAGGAAAAAAAAGAGCAAAAGGGATACTCAAAAACTAAGGGAATCACCAACCGCATTCTCTTCTTCTTTTTCTTTTCCATCTTCATTTTCCTTGGATGTTTGATATGAGAGATCATCGTATGTTCGGAATTCCAAAAACAAGATGGTGGGGGGGATGAGAATTCCCATAATAACCTATAAAAGATGATAAAGAAGTCTGATTTTGACATGGCAACAATGCTAGAAGAGTTTCTCAGTGCAGTCATTCCTCGGTATCTACGTGGGATTGTTTTCAGGGCCTAGTGGGGGTACCAAAAATCTGTGGGTATTCAGTGCCTATTGGCCCAGTATTTCCAGTATTTGCACATAATTTTTGTGCATTTCTGCATACTTTTTTGGCAGTCGTGAGACTTGAACTCGGGGCCTGGATGCTGTCCCTGGGCTGTTTTTGCTCAAGGCCAGTGCTCTACCACTTTGAGCTCTGCTTCTGGTTTTTCTGGTAATTGACTGGAGATAAAAGTCTCACAGACTTTCATGCCTGGGATGTCTTTGAACCAGGATCCTCAAATCTCAGCCTCTAGAGTAGCTAGGATTGCAGATGTATGCCATTGGTACCTAGCCTTAGATGCAGATTTTGAAAGACAATTTTTGGTCTGAGGTTGGCTGAATCTGAGAAGGTGAAACCCTTGGATGTAGAGGGCTGAAAGTCTAGCTACAGATTTCAAATGGTGATCTTTCTAGGCAAGAATCTAGGAGCCCTGGGTGATGTTTAGCCTTACTCTGGGCCATTTTGTGTCTTCTCCATTGGCATAATCACAGTCAGTGAAACATCTAAAGCTATCGTCTGAAGCTTTAGAGAAATTTAGAGCTCAGGCCTGTGCTCCCTCACTTCTTACTGTGGTTCTCACAAGTCTAATGACCTTGTCACACTGACCTTCAGGCCAGGATTCTTCCTCATCCGAAGCCTTCCCATCCACATGTCGGTTAGTAACATCTGACTGCAGGTATGAGCAATGAAGTCTCGGTGTTTTGCCGCCACAGCTAGCTTCAGGCAGGTTGAGTTGCTCCAGTTTTTTAGCTCGTAGGTCAGAAGTTTCATGGCAATCTGCTCATCGTGCTTATAGGATTGGTCTAACAACTCCACAGCAAGCTGGCCAAAATCTCTGGATGGAAAGAGGTGGAGGTAGCCTTGAGCTCTCTCTTTGATTACCTCAGTACTTCATCTATACCTTTCAAGGCGTATGTACTGGATTTGTATGTGTGTAATACTTCGACGATGCATTGATTGCAAGAGAATCCAACCTTTTTAGTGCTTCTGTGGAGACGATGTATGGGTGCCACAGAGCCAGAGAAAGGATAACTAATTGCTTTGTGGTTATTAGAGCTTCACTTACGTGGGGGAGGAAAAATACCCAATGCTACCTCTCTTGAGCCACTTGTACCAGCTGAAGGGGAATCAAAAATAAATCCATGTGACAGACTGATTTCAAATTTCAGTTCTCAGATGTCAGCCTCTTGAGCAGTTAGTATTATAATATTATGACTGATTAATATGCTAATATGACTGTATAATATGCTAATATGATATATTATATATTTGTTATATAATTTACAATATATAGATTACTATATAATAATAGTATTATAACAGGTACTATATAATATACTGTGTATAGAATATATACTACATAGTAATATATACTATTTATAGTAATACATGTATAACAGAATATATTATTATTGTATAGTAATAGTAAAACAGTCCTTGTAAGGAGGAGCACAAGTACTTGGTACTCAAGTCCTCTTTGCCCTTTGGATTCCTTCTGGACACTGACTTGGAATTGTTGTCCAGATCCTGGGAGATGTCATCCACCAGCTCGCTCTCCGAGGACTCGTGGGCCATGGCCTTGTAAAGCTTACAGGCCACCAAGGCCTTGGCCATGCTCTCCTCTCCTCTCTGCCACAGGAAGATAGCCATCTTCTGACGCTTCATCAGTACAGCCCACACCATCAGCTCGTGGAACGGGTACTGGAACCGACTCACAGCCGGGTCATCCACATCGATGTCGATCTCTTCCTCCTTTTTCTTCTTTTTCTTCTTCTTCCCTTTGGTGGGAGGTTCATCATCCTATGGGGAGAAAAAAAAAGATATATTTTTTAAATCATGATTCTTAAAATGACATAGGTTAGTAGAAAAGCAGTCCTAGACAGCTTGCAGGTGGCAAGGTAAGCTGATAAACCAAAACTGGTCCCACAGTGAAACAAGTGCCGAAGGCTATAAGGGAATGAAGTAGGCAGGCACCAGTGGCTCACACCTATAATCCTAGTGACTCTGAGGCTGAGATCTGAGGATCATAGTTCAAAACCACCCAGGCAGAAAAACCCACGAAACTCTTACCTCCAATTAACCACTCAAAAACTGGAAGTGCAACTGTGGCTCAAAGCCATAGAGTACTAGCCTTGAGCAAAAAAAAGCTCAGAGACGGTGCTGAGGTCCTGAGTTCAAGCCCCATGACCAGTACAGAAAGAAATGCATGTGATCTCTTTTTTAAAATTATTATTTTATTTTTCTTATTGTAAAAGATTTTATTAACACTGATTTTACATCATATTTCAAATGTCATGTTTAACAAACAAGTATTCAAGAAGGGAATTTCTATATGCAATCACTGTCACATAAATTTTAGGACATAACTAAAATTAAGCTGAGAGTTTATATGTCATAGATACATATCAATCGATATAATATAACATTATGTCTATGGAGTATATATCCCATCCCATGTGATCTTTTTATGCCATTTGGTCAAGTTGATTTTGCTGAGTTTATAGCAAACTTATTCATGGGAAACAAAGTTATTCAGTTTTATGTTAACTATAGTTTGAATATGTATATACATATATATGTTGACCAAGATATCATGAAATCAGTAAAAAAAAAAAGTTCTACTCACCTCCATTCCCAGAAGCTTCAGAGCTTTAGGCTGCACAATGAAAGAAAGGGAAAGACGGGTTATTCAGACAACATTCAGCATGCATGCTAGCAAGTTAGTTGAAAATGCTTTGTCTTATTACTGATTAGTGACTGCAGCCAAGGAAAAGATATGAATAAATAGGAAAATGGTTTCTGTCATCAGAAATCAGTTGAGGAGAAAGACAGACACATACTTGCTATTTCAGGTGTTCCCAGCCAAAGCTGACAGCCATAGAGTTGGGGCTGATGGGAAGGCTACATCATAGTTAGGACCTGTGTGTGTGTGTGTGTGTGTGTGTGTGTGTGTGTGTGTGTGTGTGTGTGTGCGCGCGTGCACGCACGCGCATGTGTGTGTGTATGCTCATGTACTAATACTAGGCTTGAACTCAGAGCCTCATGCACACTCTTATTATTTAACTCAGACCTCCACTCTGTCATTTAGCAGAGTAACTGGAGATAGAACCTCCTAGACTTTTCTGCCTGGCTTGGAACCTTCCTTTTCTAGATCGCAGCCTCCTGAGTAGTTACGATGATAGGCAGGAGCCACCGGTGCCTGGCTAGGTCGTAGTACATTTCACCTGAGCTTTCGGTAAGTGAAGGATTTGGAAAAGCCCATTGGAAGAAGGAGTCCTGCCAGGCACAGCCATACAATTTGGTTTGGGTGGAGTAGGTGGTATGGTGCACCGGTGGGGATAGCTGACAGAGAGCCTCGGATGCTGGGATGAGGATCTGGGTCATAGTCCTCTGGGCTGTGGCAGGGGACAAGGGGGTGTCCTGTTGTATCTCTTGTTTTGGCAGATGATGCACAGTTGAGGGGCCTTGCAATAGGAAATCACGGAGGGAGTCAGGGCAGGGGTGCTTGGGGATAGATTGGGGTGAAGGGCCTTTAAATAGGTCAGGTTATTGGGAAGCATGACGGGGAAACACGTGGCGCCCTGAGAAGCATCAAACAATGCTCCTCTACCCTCTTAGGCCCAAACAAGTTGTTGTAAAGGGTCCGAAAACTTTTCCGGGTGTAGTTGCAGCGGTAGGCTCCGCCCATGAGATACTCCAGCACCAGCCCGATGTCGATGAGGCTGATGTGATAATCCGGAGGAAGGTTACTCTGTAAGAAAAGATCAGAGTGCAGGTCCTGTGAGGTCAGTGCAATGGCATCATCACACACACACACACACACACACACACACACACACACACACACACACACACACAATGTCTTCATCCCCATCCCAAGTCATAAGTTAGAGGACAGGTAGCCTTAGCCTACAAGGGAGGGAGCTGCTGGGTTGAATTATGTGCAGGAGTTGAGGCTAGATTTCTAAGAAGAAGAAAGATAGCTATGTGGCTACAGGATGGATGACCAGATAGGTTCGTGGCCTGGCAGATGGGGTGGTAGCTGACATGCGCAGATGTAAAGGGAATGGCATGATATGGCTGGCCTAAAAGCCAATTGGCTTGCATGAAAAGATCCTTTGATAGCAGGGAGAAGCCAGCCTCGGGGGAGTGGGGCCAGATTTTATTCAGATTTATGCAGGATAAAGATGCCATATGGTCTGTGAGCTTGGCTTAGTGGTACAGTGCTTGCCTTGCATGCACAAAGACTCAGGTTCAATTCCTGGGTACCTCATCCATAGAAAAAGCTGGAAGTGGTGCTGTGGCTCAAGTGGTAGAGCTCTGGCCTTGAAAAAAATCCAAGAACAGTGCTCTGGCCCTGAGTTCAAGCCCCAGGGCTGGCCATAAAAAAGGTGACATATGAGGGATTTAGGAACAGTCATTTCTCCCCCGGAGAGAACAGGCCTGAAAAGAGGAACCTCGTGAAATCATCACTCACTCCTACCCTGGACTGGCTGTCTTACCCAAGGGCCTAGCGTTCCCCAGCTGTTTATAAAAACCATTTGAATAGCCCTATTGCTATGTTACTTTCCTAGAGCGAGATGATGGCTGGAGCGTCCTGGGCGGCATTCCAAGGAATAGCCTCCATTAACCATGGTGCTCACACGTGGTGTGTTTCTGTGGCTCCCACCATGATCCTTGGCCTTACTGGGGATTTCTTATTAAGCAACAGGGAGATACTGCCTTGCTCTAAGAAACTCACTGCAAGGAAAGACAAAATAATCTTCACTCTACAACCCAGTACCAAGCATGTAGAACGTGAAAAGGGATTCCTGACTCTGTCCTGGGTGTGGCCATTGCAAGGGAGAGAGAGAAAGGCTTTCAAGAGAGTGACACTTGTGGCTCCTCCTGTTTAGTAAATTTCCAGAAGAAGGCTCAGTGATGAGTCAGAGGTGTGAAAGAAGATACTGAAAGCTACCTCGGCTGCTGCTTCTGGCTTTGCCATGGTGTCAGCCCGATCAAATCACTCAGCATGTTTCTATGGGGTAGGGATGCACATAAAACTGAAGAAGGATTAATTTTTTTTGCCAGTTCTGGGCTTGGGCTCAGGGCCTGAGCACTGTCCTGGACTTGTCTCAAGGCTAGAGCTCTACCTCTTGAGCCTCAGCACCACTTCCAGCTTTTTTCTATGTGGTACCAAGGACTTGAACCCGGGTCTTTGTGCATGCTAGGCAAGCACAACTTTTATTTGTTTTGTCGAGATAGGGTCTCAACATGTAGTCCAGGCTGACCCCACACTTGTGATCCTCTTGTTTCACTCTTCTGAGTGCTGGGATTACAAATATGCACCATCAAACTTAAACTTTAAAAAAAAAAGTTTTAAAAGGGGGAGGAGGCTCTGATGATAAGAAGATAACACATTTAAGAAAGTAATCAAAGCCAGGCACTGGTGGCTCAGGCCTGTAATCCTAGCTACTCAGGAAGGTGAAATCTGCCAGCGTAGGCAGGAAAGTCCATGAGACTCTCATCTCCAACAAACCACCAGGAAAGCAGAAGTGGCGCTGTGTCTCAAAGTGGTAGAGCGTTAGCCTTGAGCAAAAGTGCCCAGGGGTAGCACCCAGGCTCTGGGTTCAAGCCCCACAACCAATACAAAAGAAAAATAAAGTAATCATTGCTTTTAAAGAAATGTTTAGTAAAAGATGGCAACAGTAAGGATTATAAAACTGTGGGTGGACTGACCTTTTTTACATCCCTCACCAGCAGATGAAGTGTGTTTGGCGGGCCCTGCCTCTGAAAGAGAAGCATTCAGCCATGTGAAGTTAAGTTTTCCCCTTCAAATCCTGGGACAAAATTCTTCCCTACTTTGTAGAATTAATGATTTATGAAAGTGGGGTGTAATCCCTTGACCTGTTTCTTTCTTTCTTTTTTTTTTGAGACAGAACTGGTGAACTATTTTTCTTGATTTATTTTAGAAATATTTCACAAGTATATAATATTAAGAGCAAATGACTGCCATTTCACTTATTTAAAATCTTAGGATGGTAAAGGGAATATCAATTATCAAAGCACATATTATGGTAATATAAACCAGGGAAATTTCATTCAAATCTTTTCCATCCTAATAGAGCAGAGATACGTGTGTGTGTGTGTGTGTGTGTGTGTGTGTGTGTGTGTGTGTGTGTGTGTGTGTGATATTTGTAGGGGGTACCAGAACTTAGAGCTAGAACTCAGGACCTGAGTGCTGTCCTTTAGCTTTTTTTTTTGCTGAAGACTAATGCTCTACCATTAGAACTACAGGTCCAATTCTGGCTTTTTTTTTCTTTTGGTGGTTAATTGGAGATAAGAGTCTCATAGACTTTCTTGCCTGGGCTGGCTTCAAACCAGAGCGTCAACAATTTAGTGAGAGTCTCTCCCTTCCTACATGTAGCTGTTATTCTAAACAGTCTCTGACTGAAGGTGGTTCAGCTTTGGATTTTTAAGGTGTTTTTGTTTTTTGATGGTGCAAAAGCAATACGTACATTCAATAGAAACTGCACTTTAATTTTTAACCTCCTTTGGGCTCATGATATTCTATCCAATCTTCTTCTGTGCTGGACAGTGACTACAACGTGCAGCTCCCGGTCCAGCCCCATGATTGCAGATGGAACACTCGATATGGATGTGTTGCTAAACTATGGTATTTGGTAGGTTAGCTGTGCAAAATGCGTTCTCAACTTACGATGGGTTTAATCAGGGTAAGAGTCCTGTGTGCCTGCAGTGGAGGACACTGTCCAGCACAGAAGAAGATTGGAGGACACTGATCAGCATGGAGTGATAGGACTAGTTAAGCATGGGAACATAGCTGTGCCCATCACCCAGGAAGACATAGCAACCTGCTCTTATTTAGCGTGGATCTCCAGGCTGAAACCTTTTCCCTCTGTGGCTCTGTGCATCTGGCCCCAGTTGTGCGCAATCGGGACCATGGAGAAAGGATTGTGAGGGCTAGCTTCTCTCTCGTTCCCTCCGTGTGGGGCACTCACTGTGTTATACAGTTCCTCCAGCCTGGGAATGGTGAGGAAATGCTGCATATTCACTCCGTTTTCAATCAGGAGCTTCACAAAGTCAACTCGGTCTAAGACTAGAGCGTCTAGCATGGCTTGCTCCAAAGCATTCACCTGTGTTATGGAAATACCAGTCAGGAGGTGAATTGGAAATAATAGAGAGAGGCTATTCTGAGCCTCTGCCCTCTGCCCTCCCCCTCCCCATCCCAGAGCCAGAACTATTTTGAATATAGTTCTCTATGTGTGTATATTCCCCAGTGGTGGAATCTGACCCAGGGCTCTACCTTTGAGGTCTACACTAAGCCCATGGGTCTCTGATATTTTGTTTATGTGAACACCTCTCTTCTGTCCTTTCTTCTCAGCTTGGTACTGCCTTGTTCTGGCAAAACTTGTAGAAGATTGTGGGGAGAGAGGAGGGAACCCCAGCTGGATTCTGTCCTTTTGAAAACAAGTTGAAGCTAGGTGCTGGTGGCTTACCCCTGTAATTCTAGCTACTCAGGAGGCTGAGATCAGAGATCAGAGTTTGAAGTAAACGTAAGCAGAAAAGTCCATGAGACTCAAATCTCCAATTAACCACCAAAAAGCTAGAAGTACAGCTGTGGCTCAAGTAGTAGAGCTGCCTTCCTTGAGCAAAAATAAAAAAAGCCAAAGGACAATATCCCGAATTGAAGCCCTAATTCCAGCACAAAACAAAAACAACAAAACAACTATCTCTTCCTTTATGAAGATGTGTGATGCAAACTCTGGTTTTCCTGCTCCCAGATACCAGATGGAAAGGTTGCCCACATACCCAATTCAGCAGCTCGATCTTCCGGGGGTCTGTTTCTTCCTCTATTTCCTCCTTCACTTTCCCTTTCTTCTTGCCTTTTCCTTTTCCTCTCCCCTTGGTGGTGGCTGTGGGTGGCTTCTTCTCCTTCTCTGTGGCTTTGCTATCCACCGGAGGGGCCAGGCTACTTAGGGGCTGAGATTCACAGCAGGCAGAGTTAGAAAAAGGTGGTGGTTAGTGTACCCCTAGCCCAAGATAAGTGTATTAACTCCCCCACCCTCACTTCTGTATCTGCATATACCTAGTGCATACATAAACATATACACATGAACATATATACACAGCAAACACACACCCCTATTATCATGCACGCACAAGCATGGGTGTGAGTATACATATCTGCATACATACAAAACACTGATGTTAACAAGGCACTGGTGCCTGACTCCTGTAATCCTAGCGACTCAGGAGGCTGAGATCTGAGGATTGAGGTTCAAAGCCAACCTGCTCAGGAAAGACTATGAGACTTTATCTCCAATAAACTACCAAAAAAAAAAAGCTTTGGGCAAAAGAAGTTTAGAGATAGAACCCAGGCCCTGAGTTCAAATCCCAGGACCAGCACATACCACATACATACACACACACCAATACATAAATGTATAGTCATATACACGCATATATAACATAAACACACCCATTTCAGTGTAGGGTGTCTTTGACGAAGGCTCTTATATAGTGGATATTGTATATTACAGATCACATAATATATCTTATATATTATACACAAAGATATACTTAGCTTGAACTAATAGTTTTGTGTATTCAAAGTGACTGGCTGCAGAAAGGAAAAGGTGCTGAGAGCTAAGTTCAGAGGCAGCAAGGAGATGTGCCCACAGGTATTTAATGATGGCCCATGATTATGAGGGAGTCAGACACGGCAGACATCGCCTCAGGTGCTGTCTCGATCCACTAGATATGAACTTATTGACGGGCACCAGAGTTCTGATGGGTGTCGTGACATTGCATGCAACATGATGATGGACTGGAGATAGCAGGTTTCCTCTCCCTGAGGAAGCAGGAGGGGAAGCAGAAGCGGGACTGTTCCCTAGACCTTGTGATATAGCCAGAGGCCCTCCACAAACCTGGGGCCATGTGGTTTGGACTTCTCAGTCTCCAGAAATGGCGAACTAACCAAATCTTTCCATTATAATATACTCCGATTCAGGTATTTTATACAAAGCAGGTGAAGCTGTCCGAGCTTCTCTCTTCCTTGTATGTTCTTATTTATTTTCAGTGGTTGTGGGGTTTGAACTCAGAGCCTTGGTGCTGTTCCTGAGCTTTTTCGCTCAAGGCTAGTACTCTACCACATTGAACCACAGCGCTACTACTTGTTTACTGGTGGTTCACTGGTGATAAGAGTCTCATGGACTTGGATGCCCAGACTGGCTTTGAATTATGATCCTCAGACCTCAGCCTCCTCAATCGCTAGGATTACAAGAGTGAGCCTGTTAAACAATGTGTTTAACAGTCTTAATGTACTACCCAATTAATCAACCAGAAACCATAGAGATTGTTCTGGAGATCGATGTCAGAAGAGAGAACATTGTAAAGCCTTATTGGCACAAACGCATGACAAATGATATGAACTGAAAAAAATTTTTAAAAAACACAACAAAATAAAACAAAAAAAAACCACTTCATTTCACCGGCCAATGGGGCCCAAAGACAAAGATCTGGCTTCGTGCAATGTCAACTCGGTTCCAAGCTAGTGCCAAACTCAGCTGATCAGGAGCCGAAGCATTGGTTCCTGGAAAGAAAAGACACGAGAGCCATTTTTTTTCACTTCCTGCTTGGAGCCCCCTGCTTTGTCACTTCTTGTCCTCTTGTCCCTGAGTTAGCCAGTATAGTCCTGAAATAAAGAGAAGAAGTCTATCGTTTCCAGAGCTTTGCGGGAGGAAGATGGATGAGAACTCTCACCAAGCTGGCTCTTCGCAGTCTCTTTGGGAATGGCTAAGGATGAACCTCTTGGCCCAAGATCTTCAAAGGCAAGGGGGTACGGGCACAGGAATGGATGCCAGACTGGGCCAACTATGACCAGCCCCCAGGCCACATGAAACCAGCACACTACCAGACCTCTTTCCTCCATGCCTCCTCATGGCCCCTGGTCTAGCTGAATCAGAAAGGAAATACCCTCCCTACCATGAGCCTCTGGTTGAAGCCTGTCATTAGGAGTGAGACAGGATAATTGGACAGGGCTCTCCAGACTACAAGTTAAAACAGGTTTAAATGGGATACCGGTAGCTCACACCTGTAATCCTAGCCACTCGGGAGACTGAGATTGGAGGATCGTGATTCAAAGCCAGCTCAGGATAGAAAAGTTCACGGGACTCTTGTCTCCGAGGGCTAGCCTGGAGTGAAAAGAAGCTCAGGGATAGCACCTGCACTCTGAGTTTAAGTCCCGGGGCTGGCACACATACAAAAAAAAAGTTTTGTAAGCCCTGAGCAGAAGCTTTCAGTTCCTCAATAGACCTGTGTCAAACGGCAACAGCTCTGACGTCCACCCATGCTGGTCCACAGGACCAGATCCCCCCCTCCCCCCCCCCCCCCCCCCCCGCTACAGAAACCTACTGTGAGTCTTGTCATTCCATCACACTTTCATGCCTGTCACCACAGACAGCCTGGCAGGCTCTGTCCCCAGTAAGAGAAATGGGGAAAGATTTCCGGTCCTAGGCAAAGCCCAGCACAGAATTGAAAAGACAGGAGACATATTGTCAGGAGCTCACCTTTCAGGAGGGCAGTTAAAATGGCCATCTCCACATCCTGCTGCTCCTCACAGCCCATTCTAAACACTGTGATCTGCAGCAGGGGAATCCGAAAGACTGGAGTGAGGTGAGGTTGAAAACAGTGACCCGAGGTGATTTCTTTCTTTTTTTTTTTTTTGCCAGTCCTGTGCTTAAGCTCAGGGCCTGAGCACTGTCTTTGGATTTTCTCAAGGCTAGAGCTCTACCACTTGAGCCTCAGCACCACTGCCAGCTTTTTTTTCTATGTATGTGGTACCGAGGAATCGAACCTGGGTCTTTGTGCATGTTAAGCAAGCACTCTACCACTAGGCCAAACTCCCAGTCCCTGTGGTGATTTCTGAACAGCAATCACAAAGCTGTAGGTGTGGGGTGGTGTGAAGCTCTGAGATTAAACCCCAGTAACTGCCAGTAAAACAAAACAAGATGGACAGAGAACAGAATTTGGCAAGTGGAAATCTTTTAACTTTGTAAGCACCTCTTGCAATGGATCCTAAAATACTTGATTGCCATCTCTAGCCCCCAGTCTTTCAATCTGATTCCTACTGTGACTCTCTCCCTCTGTGTGTGACGTCATGTGATGTCATCTCCCATTTGCACATGTCACTGAGCTTCCGGTGCCCTCCCCCAAATTGCCAGCCAATTTGGTATGGATTTGTAAACACATGGACAGAATTAGAAGAAAAACAAAAGAGCAGCAATAAATAAATAAATAAATAAATAAATAAAGCCCAAACTGAAGTCTCTTGTTTGAAAATAAATTCAAGACACTTAACAAGTTCTTTCTTCTTCATGCACTCCATGATGATTGCAAACAGCTGATGAGACTGGCTCTTGCTGTAATTAAATGTTTTCTGAATGGTAACAAGAAGTTGATCCCTGAAGGATTCGTTTATGCCCCTGTTCAAAGAGAACAAACACAGCAGTTAACCCTGCTTGTTGAATAAATCAGAACTCCCTTCCCCTACCTGGTCTCGCTCACCCCCAAAACCAGGTCCCATCTGGTATCTTTGATTTGAAACTTTATTATTGGAGGGTATCTCTGCATAGGAGACTTTTTTAAAGAAAAAATGCTGGAATTTTAATTTTTGTTTGTTCTGTTTTGATTGCCACTGAAAGGTGGGTGCCTATGGTTCAAGCCTGTAATCTGAGCTACTCAGGAGACTGAGATCTAAGGGATCGTGGTTTGAGGCTAGCTTGGATAGGAAAGTCTGTGTGACTCTTATCTCCAATTAACCAGCAAAATGCTGAGCTGGAGGTGTGGTCCAAGTAATAAAACATTAGCTTTGAGTGAAAAGCCAAGGGAGAGAGAGCCAAAGATCCTGAGTTCAAACCTCAGTACATACGCGCGCGCGCGCGTACACACACACACACACACACACACACACACAACTGCATTCACACTTGTCCTGAATTTCAGCTCTGTTGCAAATCTTTGGATAGGGAAGTTGGAAGAAAGTGTATTCCAGCCCAGGGAACTCAAGCCCCTGACAGCTCCCTCATATTCCATCCTGGGGAGGGGGAGAGGGGTTCTACTGAATCCTTATAATTCTCCGTGGTCTAACAAGGAGTCATTGAGCTCCCATCCTCCCTCCTGTGCCCCCTCCTACCCTCCTTCTTCACAGTATTTGTGTGCAAAGGACAAAATGTCTGCAGCTCGTCCACTGCCATCACAAACCACCACCGGGACTGGAGGATCTTCTCTAAGATATTCCAAGACCATGGAAACCACGTTCGGGCCTCCTTCCACCACGAGCCCCACAACGGGCACACCCTGGCCCAGTCCTGCAACACAAACCACAGTCAGAGTTTGGATCAATGTTCAGTATCCTTTCCTGGCTCGTCTGTTTGGTACATGTAAGCCAGTCTCTACCCCTTGAACCACCAGCCTTTCGTGTGGCTTTCTTCTAGCTAATTGGAAATAAGAGTCTCATGGATTTTCCTACCCAGGCTGGCTTGGAATTGCTACCCTCAGATCTCAGCCTCCTGAGTACCTGAGATTCAAGGTCATGAGAAGACTTGAGAATTTCAAGCTTTAGTGAATTAGTTCTCACAATTCGTTTCTACCATTCTGGAATGTTTCACTATTTCCAATGACCTGACTGATCTCACTAGAATAATTACAGTTAAGGCCATTTTAGCAAAGAGATACTGGAAACTATATCATGATGACATTAAGTCTGTCCTTGAGATCCCTAACTTAAGCAACCTTGGGACTTTTTGCTTATTTTGATTACAAACCAAGAAATTAGAGTTCTTCAAATTTGGGGGGAAGGTAAAATGTGATGTGAACATTTATCCTGATGTAAGCTAATTACATCAGGATAATTGTGCACATAGTCATCACCTCAAATTCTTATCATTTTTGTGGTGAGCACATTAGAAATTTACTCTCAGTGATTTTGAAATGTATAATTATTCATAATTACTAATTGGATTCACCTCAAATGCATTACTTCTGTCTAACTAGAGCTTTATACTTTAATACTTCTTGATCAATGTCACCCTTGCATAACCTTGGCCACATCATCTTTGTGTGGAGAAACAGAACAGAGCTGGCTCTTCTTGCCTTAGGCTGGACACCCCGAGGCTTTGTGTGGTGGGATGTGACAACTGGGCACTCCTTTGCTATCCCTGCCCTGCTCAGAACCCTAGGCAAAGGATGACAAAGGGAAGCCCACAAGTCACATGACTGGGAGAGGCGGGGTGGTACAGAAACTTACAAATCCAAGCAAGTCACAGCTGGATCAGATGCTTAGAAATCCATAGCTTTTCAGCTTTTTGGTAGTAGGCACAGAGTACTTGAGCAATAGCCCCTCACCCTTAAATTCTCTTTTATAATCACTATCTCCCATTATTGCCAATTATTTTTTTTCTTGCCAATAACAGCAAAAGCAAAATGTTCTTTAAGACCATTTAGTAATTGTTTGATAAGCTAGGTGCCAGTGGGTCATATTTGTAATCCTAGCTATGCAGGAGGTTGAGATCTGAGGATCACAGTTCAAAGCTACCCTGAGAAGGAAAGTTGTGAGACTCTTATCTCCATACATGTGCGCGCGCGCACACACACACACACACACACACACACACACACACACACACACACACACACACACACACACACCAGAAGTGAAGCTGTGGATCAAGTATTAGAGTGCTAGTCTTGAGCAAAAAAATTTAGGAACAGCAACCAGGCCCTGAGTTCAAGCCCCATGCCTGATACAAACTAATAATAATAATAATAGTTTGATAGTAAAATGATATCATGCTTTTATTTGTATTACTTTGTTTTATTGGTTTGTGCTGGCACTGGGGCTTTGAACTCTTGGCCTGGGTGTTATTCTTTGTCTTTTTTCACTCCAGGCTAGTGCTCTACCACTTGGGCCATAACTCTGCTTTCATTTTTTTGCTGATTAACTGGAGGTAAGAATCTCAGGGGCTTTCCTGCCTGAGTTCGCTTCCATTGAGAGATGTCAGTCTCCTGAGCAGCTAGAATCACAAGTGTGAGCCACAGGCACTTAGCTCAGGTTGGTTGCTTGGTTTTGTTCATTTGAATTAATTCTTTTCATTTTATGTGCTTGAGATTCACTCCTTTCTCTCTAGATACACCCCAGCTTTCTTCTGATAGCCTTTGCTCCCTATCAGGGTTGTGCTTCTTGGGTCAGAGGTTTATCTAGTCTATTTGTGATAGAACAATTATTAACAATCCAGACATCCTTCAACAGCTAAATGGTTAAACCACTTAAATCCTGCCTCTAAAATATCTCTGGAACTCTGGGTCTCTCATTCAGATAGGCAGATCCTTCCTTCCCTTCTTTTCATTGCTGAGTGGGATGGAATAGTTAATGATCATATAGTTAATATATTTCTATATCATATTTAATGATCCTATTGAATGATCATCTAACACCTAATGGAATCATACTACTAAGTTATTCTTCCTCCCCTGTTAAAACATTTCAAAAATATCAATCAATGGTGATAACAGAAAAAAACGAAACCCAGTCTGGGAGTGTGGCCTAGAGGTAGAGTGCTTGCATAACTTGCTTGAAGCCCTGGGTTCCATTCCTTCGTACCACATACACAGAAAAAGCCAGAAGTGGTCTTCTGGCTCAAGTGGTAGAGCACTTTGAGAAAGCCAAGGAAGTACTCAGGCCCTCAGTTCAAGCCCAGGACTGGCAAAAATAAAAAGATGAAAAGAACCCTAGGACAGGTCAATGTGATGGGCAGAACAGTTACTGTGAAAACTACCAAGTTGTTTCTTGCAACACACACACACACACACACACACACACACACACACACACACACACACACACGCACGCACACACAATTTGGGCAAAACATCACTTGGCCCCATCACAAGTACAGTTAGGCAGATGGCTAAGATCAAAGGCCTAAGTAAGGCATTTTCCCTATTGAACCACCAAAGCTGGGCCACTTCCTCTTGCGCCTTGTTCTCTGACGGGCTGAGTCCAGTGAGAGGGGCCTGGCCGTCTCAGAACTTACTTGTGTTGATCTTCTGCAGGGAGATGTGCTTTTCCAGCTGCCGGCGCAGCTTCGCCTCGGCCCCGTACTTTCCCAGAGTGCCATTGTCAGCCAGGATGAAGTGTGTGTGAGAGTTGTTGAGTACAGAGAGCTTACTCAGAGGGTTAGACATGGTCTGGTACACTCTTGTTACCTGACGAGAAGCACAATGCGAATCACAGCAGCAGAACGGAAGCTAGTAAGACCACCAGAAGAAGCACGTGGAATATATTTGCACAGAACAGCTGCCCTCACCTCTTCTCATTTCTCTGCCCAACCTGTTAAAGATTTATCCCCACATCCCTGAGATAGGAAAAAGAAATGACTATCTTACATAATGACAGCCTAACATTTCTATTTATCTCCATGATGCTTGCCACAGGAAAAAAAGAAAATTTACATGAACACAAAATCGCTCTATGATAATAGAGCAATTATTTATTAACAATTCAGATGTCCATCAACAGATAAAGGACTAAACCACCTCTGGTATATCCAGTCCATGGAATACCACTCAGCCATGGAAGGAAGGAAACAAGGGAAAACCTGATCATCTGGATACATGTTAAGGAGAGTGGGGGAAAAGAAAAATCTGTCCCTCCAGAGTTACATACTCTGTGGTCCCATTCTAGAACATTCTTGAAATGGTAAAGTTATAGAGATGTGTAGCCCCTTTGGGGTTATCAGGACTGAAGGGAGAAGTAAAGACAGAAGGGAATTAAGTATAGACATCACAGGACAATAGGAGGGAATGGACTCCCCTTTTGTATTTTGATTGTATTCTGTTGCCCATCTGGGTAGTAAAGGCGTGTTACAGTTTTGCTACCCACTGGAGGAATGAGACAAAGGTAAACAGGCAGTTGTGGGTCTTGAACCTGGGGCCTGGGCACTCACTGTCCCTAAACTCTTTTACTCGAGGCTAGCACTCTACTACCTGGAACCACAGTTCCATTTCTGGTTTTCTAGTGGTTCACTGAAAAGTCTCCTGCCCCCAGCTGGCTTTGAACTGCAATCCTCACATCTCAGCCTCCTGAATAACTAGGATCACACAGGTGAGCCACCCACACCCAGAAGCTTGTTATTCCTTATAACTACTCGTTGAACATGGCATTATCTCAAGGGACATACTTTACCATTTAAATCCTGTCCGTGTCATCTGGAGGAAATACTTACATCCCTCCCAATCAGGTCTTCCTTGTTCTCCACCATGCCCCACGGAGCAATCCCTATAGCGCAGACCCGCCCTCGGGACTTGGAGGAGTGGTCCTTCAAGGCGTCCCCCACGTGGCTGATGACACCTGTGGAGGAGCCGTAAGTCACCATTCCAGCCCATTGATTTCCCCTCAAACCACCCTCGATGCCACCACATGCACCTGTGCTGTGCCTCCATTCTCTAGGGCTCAGGATTGGGGTGTGTTTCTCTTTGTACAAGTATGAGCTCATCATAAATATGAACAGTGACCCACTTTCTATGGCCCAAAGACAGAAAGCCCTAGGATCTCTCTGGAAGGCCTTGGTGACACTCAGCTAGAAGTGAGAGCCTTGTTCTCAAACTTCTCTGTGCCTCCATTTATCCTCCCATAAAATGAAAACCCTCACTGGATAAAGATTCCCCTGCCATCATGATTATGATCAGGGTGCAGTGTGTCGTGTCTTCCCTCCATTATTACTAAGAAGCTCCCAGTGGGGGCAGGCGTGAGGGAAGGGTCCTCTCTTACCAGTGCTGACTCCGCCCGTGAAGATCCAGGCCCCTGTCGTCATGGCAGCCTTGATCAAGCCTTTGCCAAACACCTGCTTCAGCTTCGGCTGCATCTCAAAGTTCTGCAGCCCTCCATGCACCGATATTAAGAGCTTGGGGAGTTCCAGCTGCCAGTCCTTCACCATGAGATGAAGCAGGAAATCTGGCTTGGTGTCATAGGACACACGGATGTACTGCAAAAAAAGGAAAAAAAGTGTGGTCACCACAATCCAGGCATGGAGTCGCCCCCAATGCCCCTCCGTGGATGAATGGATCAAAAAAATGTGGCATGCCAGATGCAGTGGCTCCTGCTTGTAATCCTGGCTACTCAGGAGGCTAAGGATCATGGTTCAAAGCCAGCCTGGGCGTTAAAGACTGCGAGATTCTTATCTCCAATTAATCACTAGAAAACGGAAAGTGAGGCTGTGGCTTCAGGAATAGGGTGGTAGGTTTGAGCTGAAGAGCTCAGGGACAGCACCCAGGCCCAGAGTTCAAGCCCCATTACCCACAAACAGAGAAAGGAAGGAAGGAAGGAAGGAAGGAAGGAAGGAAGGAAGGAAGGAAGGAAGGAAGAAAAAGAGATACACACACACACACACACACACACACACACACACACACACACACACAGTGGAATTTTAAGCATCCATAAGAATGAAATGGTATCATTTGGAAAGAAATGGAAAAACCTGGGGGAAAAATGATGTTGAGAGGAGTGAGTCAGATCCAGAGAGACAAAGAATGCAGGTTTTCCCTTATACTTAGAATCTAGATTTAGGTTATAAACTTGTAAGTCAAGTAAATACATTCAGTGGTATGTGTGTACACATGTATTAGCTGAAAATCCGGTAGATTCCAGGGAGAACTCAAATAGAGCTATTCCTTAGCAAAGCAAAGTCAACGTTTGGCAAAAGAAAATACCAGGAAGTGAAAACTTGAAAGGGGTGCGGTGAGGTCAAGGAAAAAAACGGTGAGCAAAGAAGAGAGGGAGAATGTAATCAAACAATGTGTATCCTACAAAATGAAGAGGAGTGAGAGAAAAGATTGGTAGGGGAGGATTGAGTGAGACCGTTGAAAGTGATGACACTGATCCAGAAACTTTTGTTAAAAGATAACTCTTTGTACAAGTACTTAAAGATTTTTTTTAATTTCAAAAAGAATAGGTGGTACAGTAGAATGTGTTTGGAAGCTTGGGCCAGAACAGTGTTTGTGGGTTCACAACTTTGATATGGATTGAAGAGACACTGAATCTTCTTCAAAATGATATCCAGTTTCCAAATCTGGAAATGGGCTGGGAGTTTGGCCCTAATGGTAGATTGCCTGCCTCGCATACACGAAGACCCTGGTTCAATTCCTTAGTGCCACGTACATAGAAAAAGCCGGAAGTGGTGCTATGGCTCCAGTAGTAGAGCTCTAGCCTTGAGAAAGCCCAAGGACAGTGCTCAGGTCCTGAGTTCAAGCCCCGGGACTGATAAAAACAACAACACATGCGCTGATATATTTTTGGCTTTGCAGTGAAACGTCTAGAACAATGGACTCATCATCATGGAGAAGACCCACACATTGGAAGTCTGTGGCATTCCCCAGGGGACCACAGCCACTTCCCATGGAGCCTGGTCCAGTTTCCCTCTTACCATGGCTTTATTGACATATCCACCACCCTGGAATTCAAGAACCCCATAGGAATCCGTTGGGTAGCTCTGGGTGTGTTTGCCAACAGACCATTTTTCAGGCTGAGCTTCCACCTGCTTGTTTTCCTCTGCATTCTTGCTGGGAGTTGCACTGGGCGGAGGGGGGATGTGTTGGTTGATGAACTGACCACAGCAACACCTGGAAAGAAAGACATAGTAGCTGGGTATCAGTGGCTCACGCCTGTAATCCTAGCTACTCAGGAGGCTGAGATCTGAGGGTTGCAATTAGAAGCCAGCCCAGGTAGGAAAACCCTGCATGAGACTCCTGTCTCCCATTATTTATCCCCAAAAAGCCAGAAGCAGAGCTATGGCTCCAATGGTAAAGCACTAGTTTTGAGCACTAAAGTGCAAGGACAGTGCCCAGGCCCTGAGTTCAAGCTCTAGAAATGACATACACACACACACACACACACACACACACACACACACACACACACACACACACACACACACGCCTGAAGGCTGACATTCTAGCACTTGAATCATGGCTCCAGTTGTGACTTTTCGGTGGTTAATTGTAGTAAGAGTCTCATGGCCTTTCCTGCCCAGGCTGGCTTTGAACCATATCCCTCAGATTTCAGACTCCTAAGTAGCTAGGACTGCAGGTGTAAGTCACCGGTGCCAGGCTTAAGTGTGTAAATTCTCTTGACTAGAAATTGCTTCATTCGCTGTCTGACTTTGAGGCCATTTCTCTTAAGGTATTTTTAAGTGTCTTTAAGTAGTTTTCCAGGTGGGTTTCAACCCAACATGTCCGTTTATAAGTACCAGGCGCATCTTAATCAAGGTCTATTCCTTCCATCATTCTCTTCAAGTATTTTTTTTTTACATAGGATGTACAGAGTTATTTTTCTTATTTCTATTTTTGGGGGAAGTCCCTGCTGGAGAATGCATGGAGGACAGAGAGGACTGTGCCGGGACCCTTCAAGCTCTTCTTCCTTTCCTCTTCCTCCCCCTTAGCTATGTTTGGGGGGCAGAGCTGCAATTCCTGGCAGGTGCCAAGTTGGGAGTGCCATGGGTATAGTTTCTATCAAGGAGGATCAGTGAGGGAGCACTAAAATAAAGAGGAAGACATTTGGGTGCAATGAAAGACTTTTGTGAGCACATATTATGGCACTGGTTGTCTTAGAAGATCATTTCTGGGGTTCAAGCAGGAAGAGATTCCTGCATGGTAGGGTATGAGGGGGTGGGACAGGAGTGTTGTGATTTAACGTGTTCAACAGCTCTGAGTCAGGCAGTAGCTAAACATCTGTGCCCATGTATCGTGGATCCCATGGATTTCATGGGTAAACCTGGGGACACATCACATCTCCCACTTTTCAAATCCATCCTCTTTGTTTCCTCCCCTGGAGAGGAGACCCTGTAACTAAATTCATGTCTGGTGGTTTGCGTGATTTCAGAAGTTTAGGGCAGATGCATTTGCACGGAGGTGAATGGAACAGATTGACATTCTGTGGACACGCTAAGCCTTTTTATAGAGTTCTACAGAGTGCACTTAAGCACTCCAATCGCTCCTGTGTTGAAAATAATTGTCTAAATAAATTCTAATACTCTGTTAAAGAGTCCCAGAAGATAGGCTAGGGATCTGTCTACAACTCCCAGGCCTTTGATCTCCCTAAGAGGTGTGTTTGGAGAGGCCCCATTAGAAACTCTTGCATCTTCCCAGAGGAGCTCAGCCGCCCAAGCATCCCTTGTTAATGACCCATGCCAAGGCTGAGGCCTCTTCCTTCTCCCAGGACCAGGAGAAGAGCCGTTGCTAAGCAACGGATGGAGACGCCCTGCCTTGGGTCTTAAGTATGGCCTCCAACCTACCTGTTAGGGTCTTTTGTGCTGGGAATTATGAAGACACATTCACGTTTGCAAAATGTTCTCTCAATCCAAGCTTTCTGACCCTAGAAGAGAAAGAAGCGGAAATGAGATGGATAACTCACGAATGTCATCTCTCTCCCTCCCTCCCTCCCTCCCTCCCTCCTTCTCTCCCTCCCTTCCTCCCTTCCTTCCTCCCTTCCTCCCTTCCTTCCTTCCTTCCTTCCTTCCTTCCTTCCTTCCTTCCTGCCTGCCTGCCTGCCTGCCTGCCTTCTTCTGTTTGGTATAGGTCAGAGACCTGATGGTTTTGCTCATTGGCTAACACTCTACAGATTGAATAACCCCTTTTAAACTTAAATATAAATTTAACTTTACATGCTATTCACAGGAAGTCTTCCCATGACATGTGTTTGTACAGAGCTTTAGGGGCTTTGTTGTTTTTATGTATTTGTTTTGTCCTGGGGGGTGGGCAGTCAAAGTGTTAACCAATCCACCAATGGCTAAGAAGCTTTTCCTCAGTTACCCCTGACTTCTTACTCTTTGTTTCAAATACACTTTGTCTCTACTTGCACTCTTCCTGCTTCCCAATCCTCTCGCTGGCTTCTAATCTCTCAGAGTCTGTTACTTCTGTTTCCCAGACCTTTGGCTTCTGTAATAGTTTCTGCTGTGTCCCATCCTTCAGTTCTTGGGGGGGATTAAGACCTCAATCCTTAAGACCAAGGTCAAGCAAGGAGAGTCTCTGTTCACCCCTGGAAAGAGCTCAGTCCTAGGTAAACGGGTAAAGGGTGAAGGACCCCAGCCAGACATTCCTCCACCTCTTCGGGTTATACCCTGGAGCCCAGAAATGTCAACTTGGGAGTGAAGAGCCACAATGCATTGAGCTGGTACTTCCTGACCGCTTATAAATTAGTCAAGCCTGCTCCACAGTTACCACAGAAGCTCAGCGGGCCAGGCCCTGGGGGTATTAGCATGACGTTCTTAAGAAATATGTCCTGTGAAATAAAAGGAAACTTAGGAAGAGGAGTCCTATGGGGGATTATAAGGAAGATATTTCCTGTTCTGTGAAGCAGTTCTGGTTTTCAGCTTTTTTTTTTTTAATGCCAATCCTAAGACTTGAACTCAGGGCCAGGATGCTGTCTCTCAGCTTTTTCACTAAGTTCTCTGCCACTTGAGTCACAGCTCCATTTCTGTTTTGTTTTTATTTGTGGTTTGTTGGGGATAAGAGTCTCGTGGACTTTCCTTCCCTGGGGCTGGTTTTGAATTCGATCCTCAACTCTCAGGCCTGGAGTAGCTGGGATTCTAGGTAGGAGCCACCAACAAATACCCACCCACAAGTGGACTTTCTAGAATGTGTTTTCACACACGGAAGAATCCCTGAGGAGGAAGAGAGAGGGATCACCAGGTGATAGGAAGACGGTAGGAGTGCAGACAAGGACGGGGGAGGGAAGGAAGCCATCTGGCTTCTAAACACAAAAGTTGCCTTACTACTAGACCAAGCTCTGTTTACCCCCCTGGCTCTGATTCTTGGGCCAAAATGAACAGTTCAACCCCCAGCGAAATGACGGATCTGTGGACAGTTTAGCCAGAAGAAACCAGTTGTTTCTGTGTGTATATTTAGAGCAAATGACTCAAACTTTCACCCACCCATGTGTAGCCCACACAAGGGCTGGCTTTGACCCTCACATAAAAAAAAAAAAAAGTATAATTAGCGGCCATTATTAACCTAAAAGGGAGATCACGACTCTAGCTTTTTTATTTATTTATTTTTTAAGTCCTCAGATATAGGGAACTGGTTGACATTCCTGAACAGCTGCAGGTGGCTGCAGGTCCGCATTTCTGCGTGGATGGATCTCTGTTCTGTTTGGTTCCTTGCTGGAGGGGGGCGGGGGAACTGGGCTCCCCCACCCCCAGAGCCCCACCCCATCTGGGCCAGCTCCTACATGCCAGTGCATAGCCAAACAAACTCCCGAGCCAACACACTGGCACCAACCATCCTTCCTTATGTGCACAAAGGATTAAGACCCACAATCATCCCTTCCTGCTCCACCCTCCTGCTTACTCACCCCTACCAACCCAGGAGACCTGGGTGGAGAGCTTTGACTCCCCACTCTGGGCCTTAAGGGACCAGGGACATGCTCCTATCAGACACAGCCTCTGCCCCACTGGGGCAAGGCAAATCCTTCACCTTGCAGCAGCATCTGCAAGATGAGGCCAAGAATGACCCCAAAATCTATGGGCTATAAGCAACTATGAAACTCAAATGCCATAGTGTGTGGAAGAGCAATGTGGACAGATTTCCCAGGTTTTTCCCTCATAGATCTCTCCAACCCCCTCCCCAAATAAAACAACAGCCAAAAAGCAAAACAAAGCAAAAAATAACAAAAACAAAACCAGGACCCATCAGAAGTTGTTAGCTAATCCCCTAACATCAAGCTTTCCTGTCTCTTTGGCCTACAATCCCCTTCTATCTCAGGGGATTCAGTGCAAAACTGTTCAAAATATAGTCTCAGAAACAGGTTCAGGGCCAGGAGTGTGGCTTACTAGTAGAGTGCTTGCCTAGATTGCATGAAGCCCTGGGTTCAGTTCCTTGGTACCACATGCACAGAAAAAACCAGAAGCAGTGCTGTGGCTCATGTGGCTGAGTGCTAACCTTGAGAAAGCCCAAGGACAGTGCCCAGGGCTTGAGTTCAAGCCCGAGGACTGGCAAAAAGAGAGGTGGGAAGGAGGGGGAAGAAAGGTTAAGGGACATGATGACAGCTTTTCGTTTTCTTTTTAAGAATTGCGATAAGATCCACAAACCCTAAAGCTCACCTCGTTTTAAAAACTTCTTTGCAGTAGTGGGGTGTGAACTCGAGGCCTCCCATTTGCTACAGTGTACTACCACATGAGCTACATCTCCAGCCTGGATATTTTGCTGGTGTTTTCAGAAAAGTCTATTGAGTTTTTTGGCCCAGGCTGGCCTCAAAAACTCTTGCTCCAGATTTCAGCATCCTGATCAGAGTAGCTGGGATTATAGGAGTGAGCCACTGCCACCCAGCTCTAATTCACCTTCCAAAGTAAACCACTGAGTGGATTTTTGTCTGGTTTTCTTCCAGTATATTCCCAAGAGTGTGTAACCACCATCATTTTCATCCATCCCTAAAACAACATCCGGGTATCTATTCCTGTCCCTTTCTAATATTTCTCCCCTTTCTACCTGGCCACCAAGCATCTGCTCTGGGTCTCCATGGCTCTGCCCCTTCTGGATATCACATGTGATGGAATCTTAGACTGGGTGGGCTTTTGTGTCTGTTTTCATTCACCCTGCATAGCGTTTTCAAGATTTGTCATGTGGTACTGAATTCCTTTTTTATGCCTTAGTACTAATTTATTCCGAGTATTCTAACTGAGGATTGAACTGGGTTGTTTCCACTGTGGGGTACTGTGAAACGGGGTATTATAAGCTCTTATTCTTTTGAAAGGGAATGCCGTGTCACCCTGAGGGGCGGGGAGGAAGGGAATTTATTAACCAGGTGAGGACAGGGCAGGAGAGGTGGACAACTGGATCAAGAAGGAAGGGTATGCTGGGCCCAGGAATGTAGAGGGAAGTCCTGGGGCTAGCACTGGTGGCTCATGCTTGTAATCCTAGCTACTCAGGAAGCTGAGGCCTGAGAAACAGAAAAGTCTATGAGATGCTTATCTCCAATTCATCAGCAAAAAGCTGGAGGCAGAGGCATGACTCAAGCGGTAGAGCCTTGAGGAAAAAAAAAGCAAGGGAGAGTGTGAAGTCCAAACTTTAAACTCTAGTACTGGCATGCACATTTAAAAAGAGAGAGAGAGCATTTTCAGCTGGGCATGGTGGCTCACACCTGTAATCCTAGCTACTCCGAAGGCTGAGATCTGAGGATCGCAGTTCAAAGCCAGTCCAGGCACTAAAGTCTGTGAGACTCTTATCTCCAATTAAACACTAGAAAATGAGAAGTGTTAGGATTAGGGGTAGGTGGTAGCCTTGAGCTGAAGAGCTCAGGGACAATGCCCATGTCCAGAGTTCAAGCCCCACAATCGAAAGAAAAAAAAAAAAGAGAGCATTTTCTAAAATCATCTAATGCCCCAAGTAAGATTTCAGTGTTAGAGAACCTGTGTTATTTTCCCTCCAGCACCTTTAAATACTCATGTGTCATGGTATTTCATTGCAACACAAATAAGTGAAGTTGCAGAGTTCCCGACTAAATCCCCAAATTATGAGAAAAGAACCAAAATACCGAAACAATCTCAGCACTCACATTTGACGAGTTCACATTTCTGATGACATTTTCTGGAGCCTAAAATAGGCCGGCGGGAGTGATCAATCTCAGTGACAAACAGAACTCCAAATGTCATGACAGAAAACTGCAGCTCGATCATGTGCAAAAAGATGCTTGGTGAGCATCACCAGATACCACCCTTCTCCAAACCAAACCGACATCCTTCCAGCCCACTCTTGGACAGGCCAAGACCCCTGGCCAATTCCCTTCATTTACATCTCTGAACAAATCTGTCTCGTCTTTCTTCTCCCCACTTCTCATCCATTCCTATCCCTTGTCAGAAGAAAGCTAGACAGCAATGCCTTTGTCATCATATAAAAAATGTACTCATTCTGCACATTATTATTGTGACCCCTTTTGTTGTTACTTTAGAAGTGACTTATTAGACAGGAGCTGGTGACTCACACCTGCAATCTACTCAGGAGACTGAGATTGGAGAATCATGGTTCCAAGCTAGCCTGGGTAGAAAAGTCCATGAGGCTCTTAACCTCAAAAAAACTATCAGAAACCTGGGAGTGGAGCTGTGGCTCAAGTGGGAGAGTATTTGTCTGAGTTCAAGCCCCAGGGCCAGAGGCTAGATGATGGTTTGTGGGTATTCAGATTGTTCTCTGGGCTGTGCTAGGGTACGCAATGCTGTATAGATTCTACAGGCCATCAGGATAATTTCTACACATGGAATTGCTGGTCTTTAGTAAATATTCCTGAACTGCCTTCCACAAGCTAATTCCCATCTCCAGTGTGAGAGAAATCTACCCTTCCCACTCCAGTGGGAACTGGACAGTTACTGCCCTATGGCCTTGGTAGTTACATTGTTAGCTTATAACTGGTTGTTGGTGGTTCATGTCTATAATCCCAGCTACTACTCAGGAGGCTGCGATCTGAGGATCTGTTGAAATCCAGCCCAGGCAGAAAAGCCTATGACTTTTATCTCCAATTAACCATCAAAAAGCCAGAAGTAGAGGTGCGGTTCACGTGGTATAGTGCCATATCCTTGAGTGAAAAGTGAGAGTGAGAGTGAGAGGTCCCAAGTGTAAATCCTAGCACCAACACACACACACACACACACACACACACACACACACACACACCACACACAATGTAAGCTTATAAAGGCTTATACGGGCTTATCCATATGCCCATATGGACTTCCATGTTTTGGAAGAAGGTGCATCTAAGGAAGATTCTGATGTTCCCAAAGGAAAGAAATTGAGGGAGAATGCCAACAAGCCATAGATAAGAAGGGTGAGCACTGGTACTGGAATCTCTGAGCAAAGCCCCGGGGACCCTTGCCTTCAAAAACTGGCCCCAAGAAGAAGCTGAGAGCATTCTGAGCCATTCAGTCATCTTTCCCCCCGTCAACCTCGGTGGGCCTATTTTAGAATGACCCTCCCATAACCCAGGCAGACTATAAATCCTGCATCCATTTCCCCACAGCCTTATCCAAGCCAAGCTTTGCAGGAAAGGAGTGAGAGGTCTGGGAAATGGAGCCCCACACCTGAGCTTACCTGTCATCAGAGGAGAGTGGGAAGGGAAGACCTCAGCCTTCTCCAGCCTCCTTTTTGGCCCTGGACAGAAAGCTGGGAGGAGAGGGCCCCCCCTTTAACTGAGGCCATCCACACGAGAAGCATGTGAGCACCACCAGTGGGCCAGGCCCTTATGATCCCCAGAAGACAATGGCCCCGTGACTTCACTCCCAGGCCAGGAAAGGAAGCCAGGGCCCGAGCTTCCAGGCTGCACAGAAAGGGGCCTTGGGATCTGAGAGAGAGAGACAGCAGCCACAGGAGGTTTCTTTGAAGTAGCTCCCTCCCCCCTCCCCCTCCCCCTGCACCTTCCAACCCCCTCCCCCCAGAAATGTCAGCCTGGTTTGCATAATTGAGACAATTGGACATAATCAGTGCTTTCAGAAGCCCTCACATCAAGCCTTCATGAGCCATGGAATCACGTGGCATCAGCTATTACTAAGCCCCTTTTTAAGTCTTCTGAGGTCAGGCCAGGAGTAAAGGGGAATCCAGCTATAAGTGCTTTAGAATGAACCCCACATGACTCTCAGTCCTGTCTGGCGCCTTTAACCAACACTAACCCGACCCTGTCAGCAGCCTGCCTGGCTGTGTCTGTTGTCACCCCAAAATGGTCATGGAGGGGGATTTGGGAAATCTGCCTTCTAACTGGAAGGAAAGCATCCAGCATGGGAGTTCACTCCATAATCCCTCACATAGAGGCCCATGGGCCTAGGTGTGGGTTCTCTCAAAGTGAATCATTTTCCTGCTCCCTCCGTCCCCTGTATTTTCTAAGTAAAGCTCAAGATTCATTTGGGAATCAAGGTAGACCTTTGGCTACAAGACTCTCCATCCAGGGTCATGTAACGTCCAGTTGTCTGTCTTGTGGTATCAGTGGACTTCCACAATGATTGCCTAGAGCTGTGATACATCCAGGACTTACAACACAGTCATCTTCTAAGTCAATGGCATCTTTAATTTGGGCTTGGAACTCAACTGGAAGAGAAATCCTGCCATCTTCTTGTCTGCTTATAGGAACTTCCTTCATTTTTTTCTCTTCCCTCTTCTTTTTCCTCCTCCCCTCTTTTTCTGTGTTTTTTCCATCCTTCCTTCCTTCCTTCCTAACTTCCCTCCGTCCTTCTTTCCTTCCTTCCTTCCTTCCTTCCCTTGCTCCTCAGTGGGTTATGCTGCAATGTTGGCAGAGGATATGTTCTGCAATAGCAAACACATGAACAAAAACACCCCTGCCAAGCATTTAATGTGTTTTTTGTTTTCGGAATCATTTCTCCAACAAAAAAATACACCCAATGGCTCTGCAGCGGAGACATTTCATTATGCAAGAGCTTTGTAGACACCTCATAATGGTATGAGTGAGGGTCTCAGGTGGATTGGGGTGTATAAAGAAGTTCTGGGTTCTGCCATCACCAGGGATCACAGCTGGAACTTCTGGAAAGTTCCATAGGAGAGAGCATCCCATGAGAGGATTCCCCTTCTTGTTTAAGACATGCCTACCATCTCATCAACATACAATTCCACCAGCCAAGCGATGGAAGCCCCCCTGGCATGTGCTGGCATCCACGCAAGTCTGAGTGCCTTCTGGAGGCAGAAATCTTTTCTTCTCTTTTCACTTGAAGCCAGGGAAAGACTCCCAAAATGTGGGTCTAATTACAGGCATGTCAAGTTGACCTTTTCCTCCTTCACCAAGTCTGTGTTCCTGAGAAGAAATCTGAGCAGGAAATTTACCATGAGATTATTCCACACCCGCCCCCCTTAATCTGACTGCGACCTTCTTTTGTTGACAGCAGCTTGCTGGCATTAGACAAGAGAATTTGCAGGTCAAGAGCAAAATGGACAGACAGCCCCCTGCAGCCAGCTGAGCCTTTTCTGCTCACAGGGCGAGGGGGATGGAGCAAACTGCTCCTCTTCAGCCTTGGGCACTTGGTTTGATTTTCATTAGAGAACTCACAATAGGCAAGATGGCCCTTCTGCCTTATCTATCTCTCACGCTCTCTTTTTATGTATATGGGTCAGTATTGAGACTTGAACTCAGTGCCCATCATCCTTCTTTCTTCTCTCATCCTGTTTATTTTTTATAATCTAATTTTTTGTTCTTGCAAGTCCTGCAGCTCGAACTCAGGGCCTGGACACTGTCCTTGGCTTTTTCTCAAGGCTAGCACTCTACCACTTAAGCCACAACACTGTTTCTGGCTTTTTCTGTGTGTGTGGTACTGAGGAATTGAACCCAGGGCTTCGTGCATGCTAGGCAAGCACTCTACCACTAGGCTGTGCTCCCAGTCCCTATAATCTGATTTTAACTCCTATAGAAATTTTTTCAACCCCGTGCTGAAATATAGGAAAGCACTAATCCTCTTCAAATAGAATGTGCTTGGTTGCCAATGCATCAGTGTATGCGCATGTGTTTGTGTATTCTGTGTGTCTATGTGTGTTATCTGTATATATGTTTGTGTGTGTATACATGTGTATTTGTATTTGTGTGTACCATGTGCATGTGTTATACATGTTTGTGTGGTTGTGTGTTGTTCATGTATGTACATCGTGTATGTTTGTATGGACATGGTGTGTTATGTGTGTTGTGTGTGTGGTGTGTATATGTGTGTGCTGTGTATGTGTTGTGTAAATGTGTGTTATATGTATGTATGTTTATGTGTGGAATGTGTATGTGTGTTTAGTTAGTGTGTGTGTGTGTGTGTGTGTGTGTGTGTGTGTGTGCAGTGAGTCTATGCATTCTGTGTGTGCTTTCAGGATGGAAAGGAGACCCATGAGAGACACTCCAGCCAGCAGGACTCAGAAGCCTGGGTCGCATGCAACAGAGTAGGCTTCAGCCTGTGTGTGGCATCATCTTCCCCACTGTGAGAGGGCATGGAGAACCTGAGACATCCCTGGACCCAGACACTCAGCTCTAGACTCAGGAGGGCCAGACTGGGCCAGAAGCCCCAGCCCTTGAGCTGTCTCTCAGGTCCCAGCAAAAGTGCCTGGCGTATGCTAACTGGCTGCACAGGCAAGGGACCTAGGCCACCTGGCCCTGCCGTTTCCTTTCATCTGATGTGTTTCCAGCCTCTCCTGTAGGCCGGGGTCTGCCAGCCCAGCTCTCTGCTGCCCCCATCTGGCAGTCAATGACCCCACCCCACCCCCAGTATAGTTTGCTCCTTTCTAGGAAGGGAAGAAGGTGGGGTGGGGAGGTGGGGAGGGAAAATTGTTACTGTTTGACTGTTTTGGACCGGAGCAAATAACAAGATGTTGGAACCATTATAAAGTTCTTCCAAGTAGGAAGAGAGGGAGAAAGAAGCAAAAGCATTGCTATTAAAAATGATCCCACAGCACAGTGTTAGTATAGGTTACACACAGCCTTGTGATATGTGCCACCTTTGAAGTGTTTGACATTTGTGTGGGGCTGTCCCCTTCCCCACAAAGTTTAGAGCACACTGGAGGAGGTGGAGAGGGGCTGTAGATCCTCATGAACCACCGTGACAGAGCCGGCTCTGGCAGGAACATTCTGTAGCGCTATAAGCTCTTAGTATCATGCTTGTGATTTGGGAATCAAGCCCACCTCTTGCATGTTAAGAGCAAGGGCTGGTCTTCTGCAAGGATGGATTTTAAGGCGGGGGGTCACCAAGGAGGATTGATTCATGACCCCAAGGACACCAAAACTACAAATACTTGAATCCCTTCAACAAAATGGTTGAAGCTTTGATCCATGTTGGGATAATAACAATGTAAACAGGATTCCAAGAGCTATATTGCACCATCAGTTAGGAGAATGAGAAAACTATGCACCTATTTAGTATAGACACACCCCCGCCCCAATACTTTTGATCCACAGGTGATTAAATTCCTGGATTTGGACCTGTGGGTATCAAAGGTCAGTTACTTATCAAAGTATGCACGTGTGTGTGTGTGTGTGTGTGTGTGTGTGTGTGTGTGTGTGTGTGTGCACGTGCTGGTAATGGGGTTTGAACTTGGAGCCTCACATTTGCTCTTGGCTTTTTCACTCAAGCCTGGTGCTCTACTGCTTGAGCCATACCTCCATGTCTGGCTTTTTTTTTGTTTATTGGAGTTAGGAATCTGTCTCATGAGGGCCAGGAGTGTGGGTGGCCTAGTGGTAGAGTGTTTGCCTAGTATGCACGAAGCCCTGGGTTTGATTCCTCAATATCCATATACACAGAAAAGCTAGAACTGGTACTGTGGCTCAAGTGGCAGAGTGCTAGCCTTGAGAAAGCTCAAGGACAGTACCAGGGCCCTGAGTTCAAGCCCCAGGACTGGCAAAAAAAAAAAGTCTTACAGACTTTGCTGGCTTTGAATCATGATCCTCGGATCTCAGGTCCTGAGTCGCTGGGATTACAGACGGAAGCCACCAATGCCCAGCTGACAGTACCTCCTTAAGAGATCAGAAAGTGGTTTACCCAGGGCTCCCCAGGTACCTTCAGCCTTGCTGTGGGTCCCTTGGTGACCAGTGACATGACCTAGTCATGGGAAGGACGTCTGCCAGATACATTTAGAGCCTCCAGTGCCTGCTCCAGGATCCTGTCTGCCATCTGACCTTTCCCATCCACCCTGCTGTTTACAGATCAAATGAGAATCAATGAGACTGTCCAAGAAAAGAAGTAGAAAACTTATTGCATGGAAACAGATGAGCTGGGGACAGGAGATGGAGCCTGGGCTTCTGTTGGCTAAGGGATAGGGGGTGGGGTCTGAATACAGAGCCTTCCCCCCACATTCAGACTTCCCCATCTCCCATGACAACCCCCTGCCCCCTCCCGGGCTTTTCATCAATTTAGCTTCCCTGCCTCTTTATTTATTTCCTTATTTATATCATTTCCCTAAAATGATAGCTTAGTCCACATGGAACTCGCTAGAATGTCTCCAGGGCTCCCAGCACAACCGAACTGTGCTCATGGTTGGGTTTAGCTGTGGCCTTGCTTTTATCCACCCCCCCCCACCCCGCTCCCCAGGATCAAGGTTTTATCCACAGCCGTTAATCACATGAGAGCAGATATTAAGGAGCATTAATCCTGGCCAGCTGTCGCCCGCCGCCTGGGCCATTAGAAAGATTATCCTCTGGCAGTGCCAGAGCCCAGCACTACAGCCTAGTTCCAAGATGCAGGGCTGTGTGGGACCCAAACCCCCACGTCCTAACTGAGGAGCCTCCATGGTGCCCACTCTCAGTAGGGTTTGTAGAGGACAGCCTGGAAAAAGCAGGGGCACTTTCGGGCCTATGGGCAGGGAGCCCCGCCCCGCAGGGCAGGCAGGAAACCCCCACAGGTGACCCCCTGAGGAAGAATCTGTAGCCACCCTGGCAGGACTTCCACCTATCACCTTAGTTACTCAGGAGGCTGAGATCTGAGGATCCAGGTTCAAAGCCAGCATGGACAGGAAAATCCATAAGACTTTTTGTCTCCATTTAAGGCACAGGAAAAGCCAGAAGTGGCACTGTGGCTCAAGTGCTAGCCTTGAGCAAAAGGGACTTAGGGATAGACCTAGGTCCAGAGTTCAAACCCCAGGATTGAAGAAGAAGAAGAAGAGGGAGGAGGAGGAGGAGGAGGAGGAGGAGGAGGAGGAGGAGGAGGAGGAGAAGGAGAAGGAGGAGAAGGAGGAGGAGAAGAAGAAGAAGAAGAAGAAGAAGAAGAAGAAGAAGAAGAAGAAGAAGAAGAAGAGAGGAGGAGGAGGAGGAGGAGGAGGAGGAGGAGGAGGAGGAGAAGGAGAAGGAGAAGGAGAAGGAGAAGGAGAAGAAGAAGAAGAAGAAGAAGAAGAAGAAGAAGAAGAAGAAGAAGAAGAAAAGGAGGAGGAGGAGGAGGAGGAGGAGGAAGATGACCAGGGATCAGGAATAAGGAGGGACCTAGGGAGTGTTCCTAGGGCCAGCATACCAGAGAAAGGGACCAGCTGCTTCCAGGACCCCTCCCAGGGCCAAGTTATAGAAGCCAGAGGTAGACCCATATGGCTGGAGGCAGGAAGCTAGGCAAATGTGGGACCAGTGAAGGCTGAGCTGGGCCTTGAAGATAGAAGGAGAGCCAGCTAAGTTCCGCACATCACCCTCTTTCGAATCTCGGTTTCCCCAAATGAAAGACTGGGCTGCTTCTAAGGGTTGGAAATCATCTATGTTCTAAAATAAGGGTGCCAGTCACTCACGCCTGTCACCTCGGCTACTCAGGAGGCTGAGGTCTGAGGATCATGGTTCAAAGCCAGCTCAGGTAAGAAAATTCATTGAGATTTTCCTCTACACGGACCCATCGGAAAACCAAAAGTGGAGCTCAAAGTCATAGAGGCCTTGAGTGAAAAAGCTCAGGGACAGCACATAGGCCTTTACTGAGCTCAAGAACCTTGACTGACAAAAAAAAATGGGGGGATCAAAGAAGGAAGGAAGAAAGGAAAGAAGGAAGGAAGGAAGGAGGGAAAGAAGGAAGGAAGGAAGGAAGGAAGGAAGGAAGGAAGGAAGGGAGGAAGGAAGGAAGGAAGGAGGGAAGGAAGGAAGGACAAACAAAGGAAGTGCCTCAATCAACCAAGGACAAAGGGTCAAATCTGCCTTCCACAAATAGCCAGGGAGGTTGGCCTTTGGAGGACTTGCACAGAATGCAGCTTGGGTTTGTTTCATCCCATGGGGCAGCTGGCATGTGTCAGCAAACACCCAGTGCAGGGGTGTGACTTTGGGATGGGAATGGAGAACTGGCACTGAGTTTCTGGACTCAAGGAAGGGCCAAGTATGCAAGGAAGATGTGTCCATTGGACTTTTTCCCCTAGTACCTCCTTCAAAAAACAGCCTCCTTGAAAGACATAAGTACTATTTTCATTCTTCTCTCACGTATTCTACTTCTTGGCTTAAGGGCTGTTGTAAACAAGCCATAGGGAAAATTATGCCATTAACACTTATAACTGTGCTGAGTTTTTTTTTCCAGTCCTGGAGCTTGAACTCAGAGCCTGGGCACTGTCCTTGGACATTTTTTTACTCAAGGCTAAGCACTTTACCACTTGAGCCACAGCACCACTTCTGGCTTTTTCTGTGTATGTGGTACCAAGGAATCGAACACAGGGCTTCGTGCACACTAGGCACTGTCCTTGGACATTTTTTTACTCAAGGCTAAGCACTTTACCACTTGAGCCACAGCACCACTTCTGGCTTTTTCTGTGTATGTGGTACCAAGGAATCGAACACAGGGCTTCGTGCATACTAGGCACTCATTCTACCACTAGGCTACGCTCCTGGCCCCTGTGCTGAGCTTTAGGAATTTGAGAATGATAGCTTGTTCCCTCCCTCCCTTCCTTCTTTCCTCCCTCCCTCCCTCCCTCCCTCCCTCCCTCCCTCCCTCCTTCCTTCCTTCCTTCCTTCCTTCTTTCCTTCCTTCCTTCCCTCCTTTCTGAAGCCCAGGACTCCCAGCATGCACTGCATGTGCTCCACCACTGAGCCACACAGCCATCCCCTTTGTGAGATTTGATCTTGGATCCCTGGGGAAAGGTCATCTTAGAGGGGGGAAAAACTCATCCCTGCAGTTGAAATCATTTTCAGGATATTGTGCTATGTGTGAGTGTGTGTGTGTGTGTGTGTGTGTGTGTGTGTGTTTGTGTGTACTAGTTTGCAGTCTTCCACCAAACTCAAAATGTCCCCCCCTCCCTGCTTCTCTCCTTTCCTCTAGGTAATTCCTTATACCCAGGTTGTATTAATTTCAATGTGCGGGGGAGTTGCCCCCCAAGGCCAACCTGCTCCTCTTCAGTTTATCAGCAGGGTGCCTGGGTGCAGAAGTGCCACACACCTGGCCATGTGGCCACATGCAGCAGCCTGTCAGTCCCTCTTCCTCCCCAGTTGTTGAATGTTAATTCACACCGGATGGTGGACACAAGGACTCTGAACATAAAGCTGACTCTCACACGGGCCAGGAGAGAAGATCAAGGATTCTGTCCCCACCCCATGCAGCCCTCTGAGGCTGGATCTTCCCTATCTGTGGACTAAGAGCAAGATTTAAATCTTCCTGAAGGAAGGAGAGCTGGCTATTTTTTTCCTGCGGCCTTTTCAGGTTCAAGGGACGTCAGAGATTTGCAAACAACTGGTCTGACATCTGCTTGCCTGTGGATGAACAAAGAGGCCACAGCCTGACCAGCCCCAGAGAGATGACCCTCTGTGTGCAGCCCAGGTCGAGAACTTTCCCTGCTGTCTGCCTGGCTCACACCGCTTCCTCCCTCTAACTCCATCATGGCAGCACTGGTGAGAGTATCTGCGCCTGCAGGCGTCGTCCTGAGAAACCCTTGGAGTTCAGGATGAGGCGTCCAGAGGCCGACTGCATCCCTGATCCAGCTCCTGTGGGGGCTCCTGCTCCCACTAAAGGGGGTGGAGGAGAGGCTGGAGCTGGTCCAGGCCTGCTAGGCCGAAGAGGATTCAGGATCACCATCTCCACAGCTGGTGCAGAGCTAGCTGGGGAATCGCATCTACATATTCAAATCAGCATGCTTTTGTGGGCGTGGCCAAGGCCTAGGCCATCCTTCCTGTGCGTGACATGGGGCTGAGCCCTTGCCTCTGCCAGACTCCATCTGCTGAGGACAAGATGGACACTTTCCTCAATGTCTCCAACCGTGGTCCTCCAGACATCGGGCCAGAACAAACCCTTGCTCACAGTAGCACTTCCACACAGCGATGAGAACACACCAGCCGGATGGAGGACCAGAGCCTGCTGCTGGTACAGAATTCCAGGAAGCCCTAAGCCCAAGACTGGCATCCTCCCATCCTTCCACCCATCTCACCACAGGAGGTGCCCACAAAGTCACTCACCTTCTGCGACCCTGATGTGGAGCTCTTGAGCGAACCCTGCTTGAAGGAGCTGCTCATGTTTTTCAGGGAGCCCGTGAGTGGGATTCCTGCATCCCCCCTGAGCTGGGGTCTGCTGCTGCACAAGCCCCTGGCCCCCGTCCCCAGTGGGCTGAGGCAGGGACATGCCCCTGATGCGTGGGGCAGCCTGGTCCTGCAGCCTGTGTGGCCTGAGACCAGGGCTGCCCAGCAGAAATGTGGACTGGATCCTGTGGTCTTGTGGGTCTCCCGTGTCCTGCTGTGTGTCCTGGGTGTGCTTGCTTCTAAAACATCTGTAATAGGGCTTAATCTCTCCCTCCCCCACCGGTTTATAGGGGACAGATTTAGCAAATGGCGATTGAACGGAAATCCACTTTGGAAAAGTGGTAGTGGTAAGAGATGGCCAAATGGGAAGGATTTGGGTGTCTAGAAAAGCCCAGCCATTGCTGGAAAGGAGAGACACCCACGCAGGGAGCCTGAAACACCCCCCCACCCCCCTCACTGGAGGGCAGGGACCAGCCTGCCAAGGCCCGAGTTGCTTCCTCCTCCTCCAGCAACTAAGGACCCTTTTGCCCTGTTAAACTGGGAAGAAGCTGCATGGCTTTGCTTGTGGCCTCGGCAAAGGGCTCCTCCACTGGGGTCTGGACATCAGTTCCTCCCTTCCTTTCCCCCTTCTCTTCCCTTCCCTTCCCCTCCCTTCCCCTCCTTTCCCTTCCCCCTTCCCTTCCCTTCCCCTCCCTTCCCTTCCCCTCCCTTCCCTTCCCTTCCCCTCCCTTCCCTTCCCCTCCCTTCCTTCCCTTCCCCTCCCTTCTTCCTTCCATCCTTCTTTCCAGCTTCTTTCTTTCATTCCTCTCCAATCTTTCTTTTTCCCTTCCTTCCTTCCTTCCCTTCCTCCCTGCCTTCTTTCCTTCTCATCCTTTCTTCTTCCCTTCCTTTCTCTCTTCCTCTCCCCTCCCCATCCCCCTTCCTTCCTTCTTTTCTAACTTCCTTCCTTCCTTCTTCTTTCTTTCCTTTCTCTCCCCCCAGCCCCCCTGTGGCAGTACTAGATCTCGCATCTGGTAGGCAGTAATTCTACTGCCAGACCTTTTTTGCTTTGGGAATTTTTTTTCAGAATGAATCCTGTGCTTCTTTGCCCCAGCTGGCTTGGGAATTCTATCCTACTGATGTTTCCAGAGTAGCTGGGACTGCGGGTGTGATCCATGCACCTGCTCTGCGGCTCTGGCATCTCTTCTTTCAGGAGAGCCTGCCTTGCCCCTCTAAAGTCAGGGAGGTCGTTCATCTCGGCCTAGCTGTAGGGTTGGAGGGAGACACGGCAGGTCCAGCTGCATGCCCACGCCTCCCCCATCCCTCTGCTCCCCCCACCCCCTTGCTGCTCCTTATCATCTCATTGGAGGGAGGCTGGGAAAGTATCTGATATGTGTTCTCATTGACATAGATACAATTTTAATGGACAGAAAAGCTGAGAAATAAATAAAATAAAAGCTGGCAGCCCCCTCCCCCATGCCAGAGGCCAGCACTTGCTACCATTAGAACTGTCTTTGGAGTCATCTCTCTGGCTGTGCAGGTTTGGAAGGTAGAGTCATGACTTCTGCCTTTTGGACCATAGCATAGAAGTTTAGGGAGCCCCATCTCCCCCCAGGAATTTCCCCCATATCCCCCATTGATGGAGCTGGTGCCTCATCTCCAGCTCCCCTCCCCTTCCCACCTCTTCCATCTAGCTCTCAGGTACCATTGCTTAAATGCAGGGTCATACCATCTCTGAGGCCCTCTGTTTTGGGTCATGGCTGGTGCTCTACCATTTGAGCCATACCTCCAGACCCACATTTTGCTGTTTAATTGGAGAAGCCTGGCTGGCTTCTCAAATTGTGGAGTTGGAAAAATAGTCATCTTTGAAAATTATGAATCTAGTCTTGGACATACACAGCTCCTCCCCTGTCTCTAAGGTGTGGCCCTGCTTGCCTCCCCTTCTTCCGTTACCCAGCCTGGATGAGTTTACACCCTACCTGCTCGGCTCCTTGGGCGTCACCACATCCTCTCGTCCTCGTAGCATTAGATACTGGTCATATACAGGAGTGTCATGTCACTACGTGAAGGGTGCCCCCCCCCCGGAAGCTTCTGAGTGTGTAGAGCTTCTTGTGGTTTGGTTTTCTTCTTATTATGATTATGATTATTATTTTAATTTCAGAGCATAGTAAACCCATGGACACATTCCCAGCTTGTCATCTGGAACTTGCATGAGCCTAACACCAAAACCAGCCCCAATGGGATGGAACACTGGAAGATTATGGTAAGGAGCTGAATACACAGAGTTCTCAACTAGCCCCCCCTCACGTGACCAGCATGACTCCGCCCTATTCTCAGGAAAGCGAAGATGACTGAACGCTGGGAACTCCATTCACACAGTTAAGCATATTAACAGATTAGCAAAGCAAAACCCCTATGATTATCTCTTTAGTTGAGAAAAACATATGGTCCACCTCCCCACAGGGCCAATAAAAAAATAAGTAAATAAACGAATAAAAGAGAAAAGAAGACAAAAGACAGCAACAAAGCCCCCACATTTGGCAACACATAGCAACCATTCCTTATTAAAACAGAAGCAAACAGAAACTCATAGCAACCTAAGAATACCAGGAAATTTATGTAGCTTGTTTAACAGATTCATATCGGAAATATTTTATGATTATCCTGCTAACTGGTGATATATCAGAACTATTCCAATAAATGTTAAGGATTGAACAAAGACACCTGCTATTCCTAAATTTATTCGGTGTTTTTTTTTTTTTTCTGGAGGTTCTTGCCAATACAAGATAAGAAAAAGAAGGAGTAGATATGTTGAAGAGGAATGTTTACTTACTTTTTGTCTAAGAGCTTGATCTCTGGGCCTGGTTTCTGTCCCTGGGCTCCTTTTGTTCAAAGCTAGCTACAGTGCCCCTTCTGGTTTTCTGGTGGTTCACTGGAGGTAAAAGTCTCATGGGCTTTCCTGCCTGGGCTGGCTTTAAACCATGATCTTCAGATCTCAGCCTTCTGAGTAGCTAGGATTATAGGCATGAGCTATCAGTGCCTGGCTGAAAGGGAATTTTTTTTAAAGCCATGCATTAAAAGTTTTTTTTTAAAGACAAGGAAACCAGCAAACTATCAGGAAGCATGCAAGATCTACATGGAGAAAAATTATACAGTTTTTCTGGAGCATAAAAGAAAACTTTGATAAAAATGTATGATCTCACTCATAATCGGAACACGTGTAGGAATTAAATCTAGAAAAGTTTATTAAAATAAGGTTACATGTACTTTGACTTGTGACCTCCCTTAGAGAAATTAAAACTCTAATACACAAATAAATATATATATATATATTTCAAGGATATAAAATAGAGCTACTTGTAGAGGCAACAAAATAAAACACTAGAAATAAAGTCAGTGCCCTTCAAAAGAAGAATAATCACAGTACAGGTCCATATGGAACAATACACAAGTTGGGTATTCTATATGTTTAAAAGTTGGTTCAATACTACTTACCTGAGAAGAGTGTCCTTGAGCTTTCTCAAGGCTAGTGCTCTACCACTTGAACCACAGCACCACTTCCAGCTTTTTCTGTATATGTGGTACTGGGGAATTGAACTCAGGGCTTCATGCATGGTAGGCAAGCACTCTACCACTGGGCCACCCTCCCAGACCATCTCAGTTTTTAATGAGACATATATGACACAACATGATTCATGTAAGAGTGTGTAAGGAGAAAAGTGTGTGATTGAATCTTGAAATGTAAGCAGGGCTGATCACAAACACAATCATGAGTGTTACCCTGGGGTGGTGAGATTTTAGGAGTTATATTCTTTTTTCTAAATTCTCTAGAACAAGCCAGGCACTGGTGGCTCATTCCCATAATCCTTAGCTACTGGGGGCGGGTGTGGGGGGGTGAGATCTGAAGATTGAGATTCAAAGCCAACCCTGGGGGAAGGAAAATCCATGAGCTTCTTATCTCCAATAAACCACCAAAGGGGGAAAAAATAAAAAACAGCTGAAAGTGGAGCTGTGGCTCAAGCAGTAAAGTGCCTGTCAGAACCCAAGCAACACTACATGTGCATCCTGAATCACTAGACGGTGATTGCGAAAAGCTCGACAGATGGAGCAATACTGGAGCTATCTAGAGAGTGGGGCATTCCCAGGTGATAGGCCTGGATCAGAACCAAACACGCACTCACGGTGGAACACCACAGCCAGGGCTTGCAGCTGAGTTCTTGATTGTCCACGCCACATTTCCAACCCACGACGGCATTTGCATAAGGAGAAATATTGTGGTAAGATCCCATGATATATAGAATTGGTTTCAAATTAGTCCCAGCGGGGGGAAGGGGGAGTCAAGAGAAGAAAGATGTGGCTGCACCCCACAGATGGATGACGTCTGGGATGGAGGGGAAGATGAATTGAGCAAGAGGATGTAACGATTGGAATGCTGGAATGCTAGCTGCCCAGTAAGCTGAAATCTGAGGATCACAGTTCAAAGCCAACCCAGGCAGGAAAGTCCATGACACTTTTATCTCCAATTAACTACCAAAAAGCCAAAGTGGGACTGTGGCTCAAGCAGTAGAGCACTAGCCTTGAGCACCCAGGCGCCTGGTTTAAGGACTGGCACACACACACACACACACACACACACACACACACACCCCACATACAACCACACAGAGATCTGGACTGAACATGTACAGTTACTTTTCTTGTCATTATTGCCTAAGAAATACAATGTAACTATTTGCATAGCCTTTATTTTGAATTGGGCAATTTATATCAAGTCTTCTATAGGTGACTTTAAAATATGTATAGATTATGTGCACACGTGACATTGTTTTATAAGGAATCTGAACATTGCCGGGTCTTTATCCCCCCAGAGGATAAGGGAATGATGCTACACTGGTTTTCAGGACATGGAAAGGCTTTGTTGATCAGAGGCACACGAAGCATACAGCCTCACAGCGGCAGCCCTCAGAGAGAAGCCGGGCAGAGAGAACTTGGCAGGAGAGTGTCTGAGGGAAGGAGCAGGCTGCTCTAAAAGTGGGTGGCCTGGAACCTTCTATCAAGACTGAGACCACAAAAGCTCCTATTATTAAATGTGCCACTGTAAATCTCTCCCACCCCGACTAGTAGCAAGAATTAACTTCCCGTCCTAAGCCCCGATGTTATTACTCTGGCTACACTCCCTAGACTTAAGCCCTCCCGCACTTAGGAGCACCCTAAATCAGGATTAAAGGCAAGCCTGTGGGGCCAGTCCAGAGCTGAGCCCCGAAATGGAAGGCAGAGCCACCTGCATTGGTGGGCTGGGGTGGTGGTTCCTCCTCTACCACCTGCCCAGCTGCCCTGGGCACATGACAGGTGGCCCTGATCTAAGAGTCTGTGTGTCCTAGGCTAGAAGGAGCGAGAACTGGCCACACACAGATGCCAGGCCTGCAAAAAACCCCAAGCAAGCCAGCACTGTGGCTCATGCCAATAATCCTAGCTATTTGGGATGCTGAGATCTGAGGGTCACAGGTCAAAGCCAGCCGGGGGAAGGAAAGTCCACGAGACTCTTATCTCCAATGAACCACCCACAAGCCGGAAATAGAGATATGGCTTAAGAGGTAGAGTGCCAGCCTTGAGTGAAAAAAAAAAAAGCTCAGGAACAGCACTGCACACACACACATACATACGTACGTACGTACGTACATAAATACATCTGTACATACATACACACATATGCATACATACAAACCAAAGGAAAGCTCTGAAAGTTGTACAATGAAAGCAAGATAGTTGTGGCCAAGGAACTAGAGCAACAGCATAGGAGTAAAACATCACACAGCTATATCAACATAGAGATGCCAGCTCAGTCCACAAAACCTCTTTGACCTTGTAACGCACTGGGTGACCTTGTCTCCTCCCAGCAGACAGAGATAGACAAATAGCACCCCTCCACCATAACACGCCCCCCTCTTCACGCAGCCCTGGAAAAAGATTCCTATGAAGAGACTCCATCCCCTCAATGAGAGGCCACGACCCCTTGGATCTGAGGAAGTTCCCTCTGTTCCCCCAAATCACACCTGCAGGGCCCCAAGAGTGACTCACTCACCCGAGAAAAACCAAGCAGACTTAAAAAATACACAGCAGAGACTCCAAAAACAAGACATCGCTCTGACCACAACCCACAGAAATGGGTCACACCTGCATGGCGAAGCCCAAACAGATGGCTGCCTGAGAACATAAAGAGCTTCAATAAAACCTAGAGTTTCCTCACACAGGAGCAGCAATTCTAGTCTTCTGTAGAAATTCCAATCATCCGTGGAAAGACATGGGAGGGAAGATGGAAATTTAAATGCCAGGTGCTAATGGCTCACACCTGTCCCTCTAGCTACTCAGGAGGCTGAGATTTGAGGCTAGAGATTCAAAGCCAGTCCCAGCAGGAAGGTCTGTGAGACTCTTACTTCCAATTAATCACAGAAAAAGCTGGAAGTAGACGTGTGGCTCAAGTGGCAGAGTGCTATTCTTGAACGAAAGAAGCTTAGGGACAGCATCTAGGCCCAGAGTTCGAGCCCCAGGATTGGGGGATGAGGGGAGAGGGAAGCCCAAATATCAGCCAAGTACTGATGAGTCATTCCTGTAATCCTAGCTACCTGGGACACCCAAATTCACAGCAATGGAAAGTAGATGGAAGCATCTGAGACCTGAGAGGGGGCAGGGAAAAGTAAGGAAGGGGAGAAAATGACTTTCTTGGGGATAGAGTTTTGGATTCACAAGATGAAAAAGATTTCTGGAGACCAGCTGCCTACTCAGAAACGGTGAAGATGAGCATTTTGATGTCGTGCATATTTTGACACAATTAAAGATTTTTTTTTTAATTGCTGGCAAGGATCCATAGAAGACAGGTCGCTCACACATTGCTGCGGAACTCTTAAAATGGCACACCCACTTTGGAAAAACAATTCGACAGTTTCTTAGAAAACTAAACACACCACTGCCATCTGACCTAGCAATTGCACTCTTGGGCACCGATCCCAGGGAAATGAAAACTTCTGTTCACACAAAAATCCTGTACCTATGAGTATTCTCAACAGCTTTATTTGTAATCGACTGAATGGAAACAACCCAAATTCTTTTTTTTTTTTCAATGAGTAAATGGTTTAAACAAATTCTGGTGTATCTAAAGCATGTGACAGAACTCAGCAATAAAAAGCATAAGATGCCAGGCACAGGGCACTGGTGGTTCACGCCTGTCAGTTTAACTACTTAGGAAGCTGAGATCTGAGGATCTTGGTTCAAAGCCAACCTGGGCAGGAAAGTCTGTGAGACTCTTATCTTTAACTGCCAAAAAAGTCCAGAAATAAAGTTGTGGCTCAAGTGGTAGAGCACCAGCCATGAGCGTAAAAAGCTCAGGGGCAGTGTCCAGGCCCTGTGTTTAAGCCTCAGTATCAACACACACACACACACACACACACACACACACACACACACACACACACACAGAATTTTAGTAATAATTCAAGTTGCTACTGCCTCTATGCAAAGCAAGTTTCTCCCAAATGTAGTAAATTAAAAATATATCAACTGCCATTTTGATTCAAGAATGTAACCTTTCTTATCATTTGAGCATAAATCTGAAAAACCTTGTATCAACGTAATTGATAATTCTGCTGAAATAAAGGCTAGTGAAGTAAGTTTACAGAAGAACAATTTTATGAATTATGACCTCATTATTCATGCAAACAACACAAAGCCCTCAACAGCACATGCAGACATACACAATAATGAAAACCAGCTATCTATGACAATTTGCCAAGACTTAGTCAACTAAAAACTATAATTTGACGCACATTTGTTTATGATCTTTATAAATTTAGACACATAGCCCAGAGGTCCTGGCCTCTATTGCTTTAAGGAAGGTGCCTGTTGGAAGCGGCACACACACACACACACACACACACACACACACACACACACACACACACACTGGCCATCTGTCACTGAATTCTTAATGGCACCCCCTTGTGGCTGCTCATTGCAACAACAAGCTATCCTTTCAGTGGCAACGAGGTAAGAGTATTGCCTGTTAGTCCCTGGACTTCCTTCCTTCCTTCCTTCCTTCCTTCCTTCCTTCTTTTTTCTTGCTTCCTTCCATCCCTCTCTCTCCTTCCTTCCCTCCCTCCCTCCTTCCCTCCCTCCTTCCCTCCCTCTTTCCCTCCTTCCTTCCCTCCCTCCTTCCTTCCACTCTCCCTTTTTCCTTCCTTCCTTCTTCACAAAGGCCAGTGCCACTTTGAACCCTAGTGCCACTTCTGATATGGGGCTTAATTGGAGATAAGAGTTCTCTAACTTTTTCCAGTTTCAGCCTCCTGAGTAGCTAGGATGACAGGCATGAGCCACCAGTACCCACCTTGGGTTTTGTTTGTTTTTAATGAAGGAGATTCATAACCAAGTAGCATTTACAATTAAAGCAAAGTGCGCGCGCACGTGTGTGTGTGTGTGTGTGTGTGTGTGTGTGTGTGTGTGTGTGGTTTTGTGTGTGTGTGGTGTGTGATCAGCTCTGGAGGAAGAGAGGGGGTGCCGAGTGGCTCCTTCCTGGGTGAGGGTCCCCTTCCATCCATATGTGGCAAGCCCACAGAGGGTGTCCTTGTCACCAGCAGGGGGGGACTGTCAGCCACTTGGTGCCCACGTCTTAAAAGCCAGTGCTTGCTCTGGGAGTTTCTGGACTGAAGGAAGAGCCCCTAGCTGTACACAGGGATTTCTGCCCTCAACTGTTGGGAAAGTGAATTGAGTCTGTGCCACAGGGGCTCCCCCCCTCCCCAGGCCTCACCCCGGAGTCTCTGTGTCCATTCCCAGTAGCTAAGGCCTCACCTCTCTCCTTATCCCCAGAAGAATGTTCTCGAATCTAGATGGAGCCCTGACTTGCTCTTACTATGACATCCTTCCCGCCATCTCTCCAGCAGTGGCTGTGGCCCCTTTGCTACCAGAGATCACATCTGCATTTACTCACAGTGTCATCGAGCCACACCTCCAGTATAGTTTGTTGTTGCTGTTGTTGCGGTTGTTGTTGTGGACTAACTGGAGCTAGAGTGTCTGGGACTTTCCAGGCTGCCTTGGAACTGTGATCCTCAGAGCTCAGCCTCTTGAGTAGTTAGGGTGACAGGCGTGCGTCACTGGGCTCCTCTGAATGGTGGGTGTTAATCATAACTAGTTTGTTATTAAATGCAGGCGCTAAAGGTGACTCTTTCCCTCGCCCCCTCCTGGGCGCTGAGCTTGGGAACAGATAGGCTGCCGATGCCCGCACTGGCTTCAAAAGTAGAATTTAATCAAGGGTTTCTGCATCGATGGAGCATAGACTTGCAGTCATTGCAAAAGAGGAAGTCTTCATTGTGGCAGTACAATAGGAGAAACTGAGTCTGCGTTACATCTTCCTAATATCTGAAGAAATTGAGAGGACAAATCGAAGTGTCGTGTGCAGGCCCATACATAGGCAGAGCATGGTAACTTGCACCTGTAACCCCAGGTGCAAGTGGGGAGGACTGAAATTCAAGGCCAATGTCCAGCAAAAAGTTAATGAGAGGGAGGCACTGGTGATTAATATCTGTCATCCTAGCTACTCAGGAGGCTGAGATCTGAGGATCAAGGTTCAAAGCCAGCTTAAGCAGGAAAGTCTGTGTGATTCTTATCTCCAATGAACAAACAAGAAGTCAGAAGTGCAGGTGTGGCTTGAGTAGTATAGCCCCAGGCTTGAGTGAAAGTACTAAGCAGCACAACCCAGGCTCTGAGTTCAAGGGTAAAACTGGCAGGGAAGGAAGGAAGGAAGGAGAGAAGGAAGATAGGAAGGAGGGAAGGAGGGAAGGAGGGAAGGAAGGAAAGAAGGAAGGAAGGAAAGAAGAAAGGAATAAAGGAAGGAAGGAAGGAATTCTTGAGGTGCACTGCTCCAATAATGGCCTCTGATGGATCACTCTCGTTTCCATGTCATTTGCATATCCCCACCCACATCATTCTGGGCTTGGCTGCACAACTTGTTTTGGCTAAGGAGACATTAACAAATAGGATGCAAGCAGAGACTTGAAAAGTCCTTGCACACCAGGGCTTGCCTTCTCTTGCTGCTGGGAAGTCTTTGGCCGCCACCACCATGGGAACAAGCCCAAGCTCGTCTTCTGCAGAGGCCATGTGAAGCCTGGCGGCTCCTTATCCAACCGCCGGGCCTGTGAGTGAGGCTTTCTGGGCCAGCTGACTGTGTCCGGTGTGAAGAACCCAGACCAAGTCAGCAGAAGAAACAGCCAGCTGATCCTAGGCCCATTTGCTCACTCACAGAACAATAACCAAACACTGATTGCTGTTTCAAGCCACCAGGGAGAGATTCATAATATAATTGTAAAGTATGTACAGATAAAATTACAGGTGTCTGCACATGTGCTCCTGAGAGGAGCGTAAGTGGTGGACTTTGTGCTGATATTGAGGTTAGTTGAAAGCTTGGTTTCGCTAGTTTCTCTACCTTAGGTTATGTTTGAAATCAGAATTTCATAATAAAATAAAACTAAAAAGTAGCCAGGTGCCAATGGCTTAAGCCTATATACTTTGCTATTCAGGAGACTGATATCTGAGGATCCTAATTCAAAGCCAGCCTGTACAAGAAAGTCCAAGAGACCCTAATTTCCAATGAATTACACACTAAGTAATTAAATAAATAAATAGCCTGAAGTGGAGCTATGATTCAACTGGTAGAGCATTAGCCTTAAGCACAAAAAAGCTCAGGGATAGCATCCAGGCCCAGATTTCGAACCCTTGGAACAGTACAAAATAAAATAAAATAAAGCAAAAGAAGGAAGGGGGAAAAGAGGAGAGGAAGTAGGTAATTCTTACTATCTACTAACAAAGACATGGACACATTATATTATTTTTATTCATTCATTCATTTAATCCAGGGTTTTGCACAGGCTATGAAAGTAAAGTTCCCTAATGTCACATGGCCAAATCCTAGCAGAGTTCCTTTCTCAGCAAAGCTTTTCTGCAAAAGGCATTACACCACAGGTTCAAAGTCTAGATACTTCTAGAGCAGAAGGAGAATGGGTGGGAATAATTTCTTCCTTGAGAAAGCAGGTCTGGGGGATCTCAATAACTTCTCTTCCTTGTGACAGATCCAACACATTCAAAGATGGTGAGGTCTTTGGCCATAAATGATTTTTGTTTATGAGACATATTCATCTACTGGGGTTGGAGAAGGAACTATAAGTTTTGCGTAATAATGAGTAAAAAGACAGTTTGGGCTTGGAGCTAGTGGCTCACGCCTGTAATCCTAACTACTCTGGAAGCTGAGATCTGAGGATTGTGGTTCAAAGCCAGCCCAGGCAGTAAAGTCCATGAGACTCTTTTCTCCAATGAATCACCAGAAAACCAGAAGTGGAGCTGTGGCTCCAAGTGGTAAAACACCACTAGCCTTGAGCAAAAAGAGCTCAGGGGACAGCGCTTAGGCCCTGAGTTCAAGCCACACAACCAACGACAACTTACTCCATCATTTCGCACCCTGAGATGACCAGGCCATGCTACCATATACTAGAGTGCCAATACGATAGCTTCTCTTCAGGACTAAATATCTCCAACTTGTCTCTTTCCCACACACCCCGAAATGAGCGAAGCTTTCATTATTCATCAAATGGGGGCCCACGGTGCACTGTAATTATCTGTCTATGGCCCCAGGATAGGTTGAGCAGAGTTTAATCAGACATTGTAATGTGAACTTGTAGTCTGCTCCTGACCATAAACAGACATTAAAGAGGAGGGTTACTTAATGGAAAAAGAAATAAAAATTAAGGGGAGAAAAAATGTCCAAGTCTTCCTATCCCTGAGAACTTCTGAACCTCAGAACTCAGCTAGGAGGTGGAAGATGCTAGCAGATAACTGGGCCTGTAACCAAAAGAAGCCAAATACAACAATGTTTAACTAAATTGCAATCTCTCTCGTAACCGAATTGGCAGTGAACCCTGCCTTGCTTTCTTCTAGGGAATGGTGTTCACCCACGGGCTGGCCCCACAAGGCTGTGTGTTTATGTTGGATGATTGGTCTGACATCTTCAGGTTTTGGAGCCAGCTGGCAAAGTTTGGTTAAGACCTGCAGATCACCTAGAGCTGAAATCAGCACCACTGTCCAGAGTTCGAATCTTGCCTTGTGGGTCACTGTAATCTGGAGGAGCCTGAGGGGAAGGGACAGCACTCACCATCTCCACCCAGATCACCCAAGATGCTGAGGCAGTGGTCCAGGCCTGTAATCCTAGCTACTCAGGAAGCTGAGATCTGAGTCAGGACCACAGTTCAAAGCCAGCTGGGACAGGAAAGTCCGTGAGACTCTTTTATCTCCCATGAACCAACAAAAAGTTGGAAAGGGAGCTGTGGTTCAGGTGGTAGAGTGTCAGCCTTGAACACAAAAGCTCAGAGAAAGTGCCCAGGTCCTGAGTTCAAGTTCCAGAACTGGCATATGCTCAAAAGGTCATATTAGTTTTTCCCATTTAATTGCCATTTATTTAGCATATAAGAGCTTTCAGAACAAGATGTCTCCGGTTTGGGCAGAGGGGAAGGGTAGGGAGTTTGGTTGCAAAGGGACCCCATCCCCAGAAATCAACCCTCCCCCTCCAACTCCTGTCCCTCTAGCCCCCTACCCTCCACTTGCGGCTTCTGGGGCGGGACCTGTATTAGAAGTCATCTAGGAATGGTGAGAGGTTTACCAAAGGAAACCTATGATCCATGTGGCACAGATTCGGACGTCTGTGGCCTCTGAAAGCAGTGCTCTGTGGATGTGGAGAGGTCATTTGTATTTGATTCTCTCCTTTCGAGGCTTTGCAGAGTTAGTTCTCTCTTCCAGACTACTTCACACCCTGCAGCTCTAGAATATAGGATAGGAAGTCCAAGCACATAAAAAAAAAATCCCCTGGTAGCTCATTCCTGTCATCCTAGCTATGGAGGGAGCTGAGATCTGAGGGTTGAGATTCAAAGCCAACCTAGGCAGAAGAGTTCATGAGATTGTGATCTCCGATGAATCACCATAAAGCCCAAAACGGAGCGGTGGCTCAAAGGGACAGAGTGCTCTCCTCGAGCACAAAAGCTCAGGGACAGCTCCCAGGTTCTGAGTTCAAGCCCCAGGACTGGTGCAGAAAATAAAACAAAAATAAATAAATAAACCAATCTCCCAAAAGTGAGTCGTGAGAGTCCTAGACCTTTTCCCAAATTGGCTGAGATGGCAGGTCACGGATGAATACTGCAAAGTGCCCACGTGTGCCCTGCCCTGTCTGTGTGGCCAGGGAGGTCCTGGGAAAAGAGGAGCTGGCACGGGCCCTCAGGTGTCCTGTGAATTTCCTTCACGGCCTAGCCAAGGCTTCATGTGTAAGACAGCCAGGAAGTGGTCAGTCTCTTACAGGGCTGTCTTAAATTATTTCAGCCGCAGTTGAGGGATTTCAAAGTCAGACCAAATAAACATTTGCATCTAAAAAAAGGCAAAAAAAAAAAATCAACCAAGGTCATTTGAAATTGAGAAGAAAGTATTTCCCATGTCCCCCAGGGTGTGGTTAGGAGGGGCTGCTTTGGTTTGGGTTTGTGTCTGTGTGTCTGTGCCAGGGCACATAGCTCAGGCCTCCCCGCCAAGGAGGGAGGGGAAAGCTGACCCCCTCTTTCTTTTAGATTCTTCAATAAAATATGAGACAACCTAAGTTTCCTGCCCCTGATTTGCTCAGTGGAGTCACCCGTGGACCCCTGCCGAAGTCAGGAACAATATCTTTAAAGAGTTCTGTCTGCCTTTCCTGAGACACCAGCTGGGACCAACTGGATGTTATCTGTACAGCAGGCCCGGGGAGGGGGGAGGAGGAAGGGCTCAACTCCCCCCAAACACTACACACCCCGCAGCATCCTCTGCCTGGTCCCGCGGTCCCCGCCCCCCTCTCTGGAAACACTTCCTAGCATCCTACCTCTGCATGTTTGGCTCAATGCCTAGGAGACAGGAGCTATGAGTTTTCTGAAGTCAAGATTCTTCACCTTTTGTTGACATGACAGGAAAGGTGATCTATGTGCAACCTAGATGAAGGTCCAGGCCAGAACCTGACGTTGCTGGCAGCTGGACCTAAAAGTTCCACCCTCTGGGACAAAGGGAGATAAATATCCATCCGTCCATCATCTACACACCACGCAGTGTAGGGCTCTTTGTGACAGCTGCCCAAGTTGACTAAGATACCAAAAGAATGTCCCAAAGCAAGGGTGCTCAGTTCTTTATACAATCAAAGTGGTGCTTTAGGGAAACCCTGGCTGCTTCGGGGCCCTTTGCCAGCTGTTGACTGGGAGTGGAAGTAGCAGAACTGAACGGAGAAAAGGTCACTGCCCATGCTGGAAGGGCAAAGCCACAACACAGCTAGCATAAAAGCCAGCCCTGGCTGAGGCCCACAGGGGCAATGAGACAGTGACTGCCAGACCCACAGACAACAGCCATCCATCCACATTGCCTCAAATGGGTGGTAACTCAACCTCTGTGAGTGCAGATAGTCGTCTCATCACCCAGCCGTCTCCACCATGCCAGTCATGTATTCCACCGAAAGGCAGCCTTCATTTTGAAGATGGCTACAAGTAATTTGGAAAGTCAGTGGGCAGGTAACGGGCAGTGTAGCATCATCACCAGCCATACAGGTCTCAGCTGCCCTCTCTGACTATTATTATGCACGTGTGCAGTAGGCCACACCTCTTCCTCTGCCCCTGGATGTGAAGGGAGGGCTGGGGCAGAGCTGGGTACGTGCCCTCCATCCCGTCATGCTTGGCTAGAGACTCAGTCAGGCACTGATTGGCAGGTGCTTGGAGCTGAGCACCTGACCCCATCAGCAGATTCTGTGCCTCTTTGCCAGGCCTGGGTGGACAAAACAGAACCGAGCTCATCCCAGGGATTCCTTCTGATCCTCCTCTGGAGAATGGCAGGCCCACACTAAACTCCACATGTTCCTCTCCCAGCACCCCAGGCGATGGCAATTACAGTCACCCTCAGTTTCCTTGTGGGAAACTTGATGTGAAAGTGGCAACTAAGAAGAGGAAGATGGACATGGCTTAAGGATTGAGACTGACTTTAACACTGGATAAGAGAAGACGATGGAAGAGTGCCCAGGAAATGTTGAGGGAAAGTTAGTGTCATTCTATACTTCTATACCTGGAGGAATTAGCTTTCCAGGGTACGTAAAGGTTAGCTTCTCAGAAGCTGAGAACTGAGTGATCGTAGTTCAAAGCCAGTGCAGGTAGGAAAGTCTGTGACTGGTCCTGGGACCCGTTGCCTAGCAGGAGATGAACTGGAAGAGAATGGGAGACTTACAGTTCCCTGAGGATGTGGAGCCAGGAGTAGATGAACTGGAAGAGGATGGGAAATTTCTGGTTCCCTGCCCTGATGAGAGTTGTACTCATTCAATCTTGCGTTTCGTGTGGGTTCCCCACGCTGAGCTCCTTGAATGGAAATAGAAAAGCCTATCCATTCCCTGTGAAGCTGATGGGGCAGAGAAGAGACAGACATGGGTTTGAGAGCTCACCACTAACACCTAATCACAGAGGCAGAAAGGAGAAAAGGCATTCCAGGGAGTCTGAACATGGCTCAGGACCCAGAAAGCACCTTAGGGAGAGCAAGGATGGGTGGGGGGGGGTGGGCAGCATCTGGTGGGTAATTCCTGCTTGTCACTGAGATCCAAGAGCAAAGGGGTACAACCTCTTATTTATCTGCAGGCTAATATTAGTGATCAAGACTGTTCATTTACTTTCTTCTCATGAATGCTGCTAATTCTTAAAGGGAAAGAGTGTAAAAAACAAAAAAAGATGGAGCCCCCAAATTAAAAATAAAATAAAGACAACCTCCCTCTCGTGATATATTTCTGTGCCAAGCAAGGTATCTTCATTTTAGGAAGAATAGAATCACCCAGAAACAAGTGTCTAATTATAGCCCAGCCATCTGCAGAACTAAAATAAGGGTGATTATCAACACTATCTTTCAAGTTTTTCACTAAGTCAGAACAATTTGCTAAAAATAAGCTGTACTGTATCCGCACCGCCCCCAAACAGTGTGTGTTTTCCCATCACCGTAGCCTGCCAGCTCCCCTGTGGGGAATGGGGCACCCAGCTGGGGTACGCCATATCCTTCTTATCCTGAGCTTGATCACTGGGCAGTGGAAGGCCAGGGTGGAGGGAAAGCGAGGACTGGATTCCAGCCAGGCATGGAGGAGCTGGGCAGACAGCAAAACCTGGGCATGAGATACGGTCTGAAGCACCCTGGGTTCATTTCTAGATTTCAGATTTCGCTTGCGCCTGGTCTAGCGGCTTTGAGCAATGCATAGCCCGTCTAGTTCTTTCGTGGTACCTTGTGGCTGCCATGGATGTTAGAACTACCATTGAGGGTCCCACCCTCCAAGTCAAGCAGTTGGATGTTGCCTTCTGGATGTTTTTCTTAGGGTGTGGACAAGTGCTGAGTTAGTCCATTTTTAGGGCAGTAGTGATTTTCCAATGCAATCTTGGGGCTCCCTTGGTCAGGGCTCTCTGTAGGGGCGCGAATGGCCAATGACAGATGATGTCAAAATGACATGAGCAAGGAGCCTGTGGGCTTTTTTTTTTTTACAACCATCCACTCTTTCCAGAGCTCAGGGGCCTCAAGGGAGCAACCTTAATCCCTTCCAATGACCTGCTTACCTCCCCCTAGACTCTGCCATCACCACTGTGAGCACTAAGCCTCCAACACTCAAGGTATATCCAAACCAGAGCATTTCCCAAGCCCTCTTCCCCCACGATCGAGCCCTACTAAGCTTCCTGTTTCTCCTAAGGCCCTCGCTTCTCCCACAGCTCCAGACTTCCCAACAAGAGCCCTCGTGATCTGCAACTGGGGACAGAAAGCCCCATTCCTTAATATGATGGAAGTGGGGGAGGCCCTTGGCAGGTGATGAGGAACCCTCAACAACTAATAACTAGATTAGTGGCCTTATTAAAGAGCCTCCCCTCGCCCCTTCCATCTTCGACTACATAAAGAGGCAGGGAGAAGATGCCATCTAGGAGCCAGTGATACCCATGGAAGGTGCAGAGACCCACAGGGGCCCAAGGACCCATGGGCAGAGGACGTAGGGTCAGATCCAGGTATAGGCTCTCTCGCACATAGGCAGGTGGATGAGACATGGGGTTGCTGTCCTCGTGGGCATGCCACATCCCATGTCTCATCCACCTGCCTTTGACGGGTTTCCACGCTCAGTACTCTATGCTTGTTTTCTCTCTGCTTAGAGTTGTGCAATCAAGCGCCACTGCTTCATTTTTCACCCTTTCCCCCTCCCCTCTAACTCTCCCGAAGATTGATAGATACATTAATAAACCACACAGAAAGAAAAGAAAAGAAAAGTGAATTGACAACGACAAAAAGAGATCTCTTGTTTACATATCTTGGAGTTTGAGATAGATAGACAGACAGACAGACAGACAGGTAGACAGAGTCAGGAAAACCATGGATACTCTCCTCATCCTGTCCCATGCTCTTTAGACTTGTTGGTATCTAACAAAAATCACGAAATATACCTAAATCTGGACCTGTTCTCTCTAAACATAGCTCGTGTAAACACAGCTTCCTGTGATTTTTGGAAGGCACACATATGCACATATATCTCCACTACATGATATAGTGTTTGCAGTGTGTATTCATGTGTGTACATGTGTGTCTGTGTGTATGGGTGTTGTATGTGTGGTGTGAATGCATGTTGTGTGTATGAGGGGAGTCTTGCTCATGCTTTTCTGGGATCTTTGTTGGGGGGTAAGTTGGAAATTTTTAGCTCAGAGCTTTGTACTTGCTAGGTAAGTTTTCTCTCATTTGAGCCAATAGCCCCAGCTCTTTTTATTTGGTTCTTTTTGAGGCAAGGCTCTGCTTTTTTTTTTCCCACCAGAGTTGATTTCAACTATGATCTTCCTCCCTCCATATCCCAAGTAGCTGTGATTACAGGTAGGCACCCCCATGCCTGGTTTTCCTGGTCTACATATGGAGATTTTATTTCTACACTCACCTGACACATTGGGTTGATCCAGAAATGGCGCTTAATTCAAACTAGGTCAACCAGAACTCCACCTCAGGACCGTGGAAGAATGGGTACCAGGAGATCCTGGCTCCTTTCACACAGCTACAAACTTGCACAGACTTGGGAAGTCTTTTATTTCTTTTTTTGCCCGTTGGGTCTGGACAGCACACTGATGAGAAGGGCATGCCACAGGAATGCCAGAAGAGGGTTGGGTACTGGTGACTCATGCCAGCTACTGAGAGCTAGAGGATCAAAGTTCAAAGCTAGCTTAGATAAGAAACTCCAGGAGACTTTTAGCTTCAATTAACCATCAAACATATGGAAGTGCAAGAGTGGCTCAAGTGATAGAGCACCAGCTGCAAGAGGAACAAAAGCGGGTGAGAGCAAGATGCCCTGAGTTCAGGTCCCAGAACTGGCACACAAAAGGGAAAAGAAAAGACAGACAGAAGTGGCAGGGGAAGCCAATATAACCTACCAGTTCCCTGTGCTCAAAAATCCACCCACCAGCCACATCCTGCCCCGAGATCTCTGAGTTGGGGTGAGGGAGAACTTCCTCTCTTTATTTCCTTATTCTTATAAGTTCCTTATTTCTTATAAAGTCAGCTAGAATTGGCTACTTGAAAAAAAATCAAAACAATAAAGACCTTGCATCCTGCATAATTTGACAGTACCTGTGGATGTAGAGAAATCTGGCCTAGCTGGGCCCCGGTGGCTCACAGCTGTAATCCTAACTTATCTGGGGATTGAAATTCAAGACAGCCCCAGCAGGAAAGGCTGTGAAACTCTTATCTCCAATGAACCAACCAGAAAGCAGAAGTGACACTGTGGTTCCCAGTGGTAGAGCGCTAACCTTGAGTGAAAAAGCTCCAGGGCAGTGCCCAAGCCCCGAGTTCAAGCATCAGGACCAGCAAAAAAGAACGAATGTCCACCGGGCATCAGGTGGGGTCCTACCCTCTTCTGGCCCAAATCACCTGGCCCATCTTCCCCTTTCTACCTGATCTGCGGGTGGTGGGTGGCTGGGTCTCTGGGGACCAGATCCCCCTCGGGCACCCGTGGAAGCCCTTTCCTCAGGCCATCTGCTCAGCACAGACGTGAAGGAGCATGGAGAGAAGGCCTGTGCCTCCTCCCCTTGGCACCTTCTCCGGGCGGGGCAGCCTGCCTGGCCCCGGGCTTCCCCACAGTCTGCTTGAACCGAAACCTCTGTGGTCTCAGGCTCCAGAGCTGCTCTTTCTTCCTGTTCCCATGCCTGCCCCCCACCCAGTCATGAGAGGAGATGGGGTGACCTATTGCCCATTCCATCACTTGCAAGGATTACCAGTGAGGTCCTGCTGTGTGTGTGTGTGTGTGTGTGTGTGTGTGTGTGTGTGTGTGTGTGTGTGTGTGTGTGTGTGTGTGTGCTGATACTGGAGCTTGAATTCCCGGCCTTGCTCTCTTGTTGGTTTTTTTTTTTTTTTTTCATTCAAGTCTAGTCATCTGCCACTGAAACCACACCTCCACTTCTGGCTTTTTGTGGGTTCATTGGAGATAAGAATCTCATGGATTTATCTGCCAGGACTGATTTCAAACCTTAACCCTCAGATCTCAGCCTCCTGAGTAGCTAGGATTACAGGCTGGAGCCAAGGCACTTGACTGAGCATTGGGGCCAGACGTTAAAGGGATGAAGCCTGAGGACCCCTGTGGGCAACTCGCACGAACAGGGGTTCAAGGAAGGAAATCCCCTTCACCAGCTGCTCCGGTGTATACCTCTGTAATCCCAGCTATGCTGGTGCTGTAAATTCACAGATCAAGATCTGAATCCAGCCACATGTGAAAAAAAAAAAAAAGGAGGCTGGGGGAGGGAAAGACCCTATCTGAAAAACAACCTAAAGCTTCAAAGATTGGAGGTGTGGCTAAAGTTAGTAGAGTGCTTGCCTAGCAAGTGTAGAAATCTGAGTTCAAACCCTAGTACTGCAGAGAGGGGAAGGGAAGGTGGAGGAGGGGAGGGGAGGAGGGGAGGGGAGGAGCGAAGAGAGGAAAAGTAAGGAGTTGGGAGAAGAGAGAAAGGAAAGAGGTGAGAGGTGAAGGGAAAGGAGGGGAGGGGGGAGTAGAGGGAACAGAGGGGGGAGGAGGGGAGGGGAGAAGAGAAAGGAGAGGAGGGGAAGAGAAGGGAGGGGAGGAGAGGAAGGGAGGAGGGGGAAAGTAGGGAAAGTGGATTGGGAAGGAGCCCACTTGGGCAAGGTGTGGCTAGCTTGTCACCCAGGCTCTTTTGTGGCCCTGTAATATCCTCACTGTGGCCTCAGGCTGCACCCTGCTGTCCGGGCCCCACTGTCCAGGCCTGGTTCACCCCAGGGTGCCTTCCTAGGTGGACAGTGTTACCCCTGGCCTGCCCAGAGGAGGCACCAGGCCAGTAGGGTGCGATCAGGAGAAGAGAAACTGGGGTGGCACTGAGTCCAGGAAGTTGGATCAGCCTAGCCGGGCCTTGCCGTTGAGAAGGATGAATGCCAGGGTACCAGGCCTGTGCCTGGGGCCTTCCCCATCCAAAATGCCAGGGCCCACGAGGGGGTGATAAACCTGGCTGCTGCCTGGGAGTAGAGACCAGTGTTAGACATGAGCAGTGTTCTAATCTGCAATATTCTCCGGCTAGCCTTGCCAGGGGGTTCTTAAGGCTATGTTAATTGTTCAGACAAAAATCTAAGGTGTCTACAGGCTGGGATGGGGCAGCTGACCTCCCAGCCTCCCAGCCTCTCCACCGATTGCTGAAATGTGTTGATAAAGTGGAGACAGACTAGCACCAAGTTCTGTCGTTATGCTGAGAAATAAAACCTTGCTTAACTCTGAGGAAAAACCACAAGGAGGAAAAAAAAAAAAGTAATATCTCTACAGCTGGGCTTAGGGTTTGGCCTCTAGTTCACTGTCTGGGTGGCGGCTAGAATGCTTGTTTGTTTTATTATTTTTATGATAGTATAAGTGTCTTTAAAGAGTTAAAAGGTATGCAAAAATCCTCCTTCTTTTACAAAGATTGAGCATACCCCCCAAGCTAATGGAATATTAAAGTATCCATATTTGTATATGCTTTAAGTCTAAATACATAAAGTTAATAACAGGTATGTCTTGTAATTACAAATTTGGAAACATTGTTGTGCGATTTCAAGGACACTAGTTCTTTGCAATAGTTGCAAAAATGATGAATGCAGAAAACAGACGACCTCACCAAACATTTTTGGAAAGCAGAGTCCTTTCAGAGAAATATTATATTTGACTACCACCATTCATTCATGGGGGTGGGAGGGGAAGCTAAATAGTTTTTCTAATTTATTGTCATGGGTTGAAACAAAAATGAATATGAGGAAGAAAAGGAAGGTTTGCTGGCTGGGGATCTTTTATTAGTATTAGTACTAGTATTTTGTCTGTCATGGGGCTTGAACTCAGGGCTTAGGCACTGTCACTGAGCTTTTTCATTCAAGGCTAATGCTCTACCACTTTGAACCACAACTCCACTTCTGGTTTTCTGGTGGTTCATTGGAGATAAGAGTCTTACAGACTTTCCTGCTCTGGGATGGCTTTGAACTGCAATTCTCAGATCTCAGCCCCCTGAGTCGCAAGGATTACAGGGTGAGCCACCATGCCTGGTTGACTGCTTTTCTTTTTAATTCCACAAAGGTCTGTCTTTTCCAGAAGATCTTGGTTCAAAGCCAGCCTGGGCAGGAAAGTCCATGAGATTCTTATCTCCCATTTATGCACCAGAAAACTCCAAGTGTTGCTGTGGCTCAAAATGGTAGAGTGCTAGCTTGGAGCAAAAAAGCTCAGGGACAGTGCCTAGTCCTCGAATTCAAGCCCCACTAAAATAAGTAAATACACACACACACACCTCCAAATCAAGGCATATGCTCTCCAGGTATTCATTATATAGATGTCTTGTGTCCATTGTGTTCAAAGCTCTCCCTGACCACAGAAACTGAGAGCCTGAGCCAGGGGCAGAAAGTCTCCCTGACTGTTGGCATTTCAAAGAAAAGCTCTAGGCTCCCTACAAAGTGGGAGCCATACAGCTTTCAAGGGCAAAGCAAGGATTGACAATTGCAGGCTTTCAAGACTAACTACCCCAGTGGGGTCCAGGAGCCTCTTTGCCTAGCACTTAATAGCATCCTCCGGCGAAGGCCTTGAGCTGTTAGCAATTATGCCAGCAGGTCTCCCATCTGTTAATGAGTAGGTAGGGGGAGAAGACACAAAAGACTCTGCAGGGTTTGTAGATGGAGCTCAAAGTTTAGTGACACAGAGAAGCTTCCAGAAACCTGTATAGTTTGGTGAAGGACCATCCCCTCATGCAGCTGCTGTACCTAGAGACTTAGCTTCTCAAGGAAGCTCAAGTTACCTACCTAGACAGGAGATGGAGAGAAACCCCATGGCATTGGATAGGTGCTATGAGCTAAAAGAGAGTGGGTGGGAGAATGGAATTGGGGTTCCATGATGCTAGGGAAAGGGGTTGGAATAATAGTAGCTCACTCCATATAGTGGATATACAGCCAGATTGAAGAACCTGGAAATAGGGAGGAGTTGTGTACCCACATGTGCAAATGTATTGGTCTTGAACTCCAGGTTTTGTGCTCTTACTTAGCTTTTTTTACTCATGGCTGGCCCTCTACCACTTGAGCCACAACTGCACTTTGGGCTTTTTAGTAAGTTGGAGATGAAGAAAAGTCTCTCTGACTTTTTTGTTGTAGTTGTCTACCTGGGCTGGCTTTGAACCAGAACCTACAGATCTCAGCCTCCTGAGTAGCTCAGATTATAGGCATGTGCCACTAGTGCACAGCTTGGAAGATTCGTTCCTGGGGCAAACTAGAGCTCATGGGTGTTTGTTCATTGGTGTCTTCATTCCTCCATGAAGCAGGTGGTGGGGTTCGGGGTTCAGATCACAGAGGCAAGTCCTCGTAAATGGATAGACACCTTTCTCGAAAGAGTGGGAGAGAGGGAGCGAAGAAGGGAGGAAGAGGGAAGGAAAGTCTGTGAGACTCATCTCCAATGAAGCACTAAAAAGCCACAGTGGAGCTGTGGCTCAAGTGGCAGAATGCTAGCCTTGAATGATAAAGCTCAGGGACAGTACCCAGGTCCTGAGTTCAAGTGCCAGGACTGACAAAAATCATCATCATCAGACCATCATCATCATCATTTTCCTCCTCCTCCTCCTCTTCCTCCTCCTCCTCCTCCTCCTCCTCCTCCTCCTCTGGGCTAGCTTGGTCAAAAGGACATGAGAGATTCCTCAGATGGCCTAGATTCAGTCTTGCTTTTCTTTCTGGTTTTGGCCCTGGAAATCCCAAGTAGTAATAATAGCTTCTGCAGGCCATAGGGAAGACGAAGGCATATGGCCCTGGTGAGGCCTCCACTGCTTGTCAGTGTGGCCTGAAAGTCTAGGTCAGTGATTCCCATTGTGTTAGAAGAGCCTGGCACAGCAGATATTCAGGTCTGAATGTACTGGGGGAACAAGTGGGGAGGGGCAGGCTTCCCAATAGCGAGCCTGCAGAAGTGGAAGGTGGGGAGGGAGGCTTTCCGAGGGGCAGGTGGTATGACCTCCATTCCTAGAGGCAATAGGTGGTGGGCCTGGCAGAGGCCTGGCACCCAGACTGAGAAGTTTGGCTTTGGTGATCAGAAAGAAAAGAGGATGCAGGAAGGCCTCTCTGGATTTAAAGGCAACTCAAGCGCCATGTTTGGGGAAAAAGAGTGCTCTGGGGAGTCTTGCACCTAATCCGGGATGCTACTCTTGTGGCTGGGTCCCAGGTATGGGCTGGAGGGTAAAACCCATACACCCTCATTTCCAGGATTCCTTTCATCTTAGTCCTTGGCTCTCACCACACTAGAGTGGTTTCCAAAGAAATCCTGTGTGTGTGTGCGCGCGCGCGTGCACACATGCACATTAGTCTTGGGGCCTGAGCCCTGTTTCTGAGATTTTTTTTTTTTTGCTCAGTGCTAGTGCTCTACACTGGAGCCACAGCTCCACTTTGGGGGTAGTTCTTTGGGGATAAGTTTCATAGACGTCTCATGTGCTAGTAACTCACACCTGCAATCCTAGCTACTCAGGAAGCTGAGGTCTGAAGATGGCAGTCTAAAAGTCAGCCAGGGCAGGAAAATCCATGAGACTCTCATCTCCAATGAACCACCAGAAAGCCAGAAATAGAAGTGGTAGAGTGTGCTAGCCTTGAGTAAAAGAACTTCAGGGATTCTGCCTAGGCCCTGAGTTCAAGGCCCATGACTGGCACAACAAAAGTAAAAAGAGTTTCACAGACCCTTCTGGTCCAGGCTGGCTTCAAAACATGATCCTCCCATCTCAGCCTCCCGCGTAGCTAGGGTGACATGTGTGAGCCAGCAGTGTCCAGCTCCAAAGAAATCTTAAAGTGTCTGCTGTGGCCTGCCTTTCCCTTGCAAGTGAAGCAATTTCGTCTTTCTGCCTGCCTGAACCCCCACCCTCACACACACACACACACACACACACACACACACACGTACCCTTGGCCAAGCGCCTGCACAGGTGGGGCAGCCAGCAGGACTCTCTGCCCCCAAGGAGAGGAGACTATTTTGAGCCCGTGATTGGGCTGGATTGGATTCTGTTTCCAGAAGAGCATTTGCTGGCAACCCTGGGAGCTCCATCTGCTCTGGGGAGCACTTGGTAAGCTCCATCAGATGGTCCCCCAAACCTAAGCCCTCTGTTCTTTGCTGGAGCCTTGCCGGGTCTGGACCCCTCTCTCTGGCTTGGAAGGCCTTTCCTTGGTGCTGTGTGGAGCCTGGGAAGTGCTATTTCGAATCCTTCCAGCTACAATAGTACCAGGCTCAGAGCTGCTCTTTCCTCATCCTTTGATCCTTTCAAACCCCTGGGGAGGTGGGGACTCAGTGCGATTTTAATCTCATTTTATAAATCCACAAGCTTTGGTTTGCAGAAATTATATAACCCTCCAGGTGGAGGAGACAAACAGGAGAAGAGATGTTTAGATGGGGGCCTCTCTACCCCACCACCACATGAAGCTGAACAGGCTGTCATGCTAAGCCCCTCCCACCCCTCCCCATCCCCCTTCCCTAGCCAGAAATTACATCTCTGGTCTAACGTTATAAATCCAAAAGATCTTGGAAGAGCGCCACCATGCTAAAGCAACCCCAATTTCCAAGTGTCCCATGGGCCAGTCCTGTAAGGGCATGTGAGATCAAATCTTGGTCCTTCAGCTACTACCTGCCTGGCAGGAAGCAGGTGGGCTGGAAGTGAGGTACCTGGGGCATGATGGTGGTAGGATGCAGAAAACACCATGCTGCACTTGGCTAGCCCTACCCAGTGGGTTTGTGGCAAGTTTGGAGGAGAACCATTGGCAGACAGAATGGGGTACATAACGGAATATGAACACATTCTGTGCCCAAGCAGGTATGAGGATGGGTTGGATGCATGGTTTATAGTACCGTAACAAAACACCTAAGTTAATCAAATAATAAGGAAGAAGATTTTTTTTACCCTGTTGTTTGGGGAATGTACTCATGGATGGGCCTCTCCCTTTTCCTGATTTCCCACCCCTCTTTCTCCAGCAGCCTCAAGATCCAGGCCAAGGCCAATGGCATTGGGGTGTTTGTTTGCTTTTTGCTCAAGGCTAGCACTCTACCACCCTGAGCCACAACTCCACTTCCGGTATGGGGGGGGTAGTTAATTGGGGATAAGAGTCTCTTGGGGAACTTTTCTGCCCAGGCTGGCTTTGAGCTGGGATCTTCACATCTCCGTCTCCTAAATTGTTAGGATTCCAGATGTCAGCCACCCAGGTCTGGCTTGATGTTAGTCTTTGAAGGTCCAGCCTGAGTCTACAGATCCTATGGTATAACACGTAATACTCCCTCCCCCCCCCAAATCTGACCCAGGCTACAGTGCAGATGGACTTAGATATTATGCTGAGATAAGCCAACCCAGTCACAGAGGGACAAACCCTGTAGAAGTCTAGTCATATGAATGTCCAGAGCGGTCAGACTCCCAGAAAGAGGAAAGTGAAGGGTAGAGACCAGTGGCTGAAGATAGAGGAATGGAGAGTTAGTGTTTAATGGCTAAAGACTTTCCATTTTGCAAGCTGAAGACCTGTGAATGGACAGTGGTGATGGCTGTACAATAATGCGAATGAGCTCCGTGCCACTGAACGATGCGCTTAAAAAAAATACTCAATGAGCTAGGCACAGGTGGAGGCATTCAACTTGAGCTCACCAAACTTGAGCTTCAGTTTCCTGATCCATTCTGGAAGAGCTGGCTGAGAACTGAAGCCACACTGGGTTTCTGTAGCTCCGACGGCAGTCATATTGATTTCCTCACTGTCCCCTTTTGACCTAGACACGTGTCATCATAACCTTGGCCGTGCCCACCTCAGGGACCATGTTTGAAGTTCATTTTCTGTGTTCTTCGCTCTCTGGGGATGTAACAAATGAGTTTGGTCACCTCACCCCCATCCCGCCCCACAAAATAAAAAGCCAGCACCGGTAATCCAAGCAAGGCTGGGATCTCTGCCATCTGCCTGGGGCTCTAGGAGCCTCTTGGCTGGTCCCTCTTAGCCCCACATCCTATCCCCTGGGAGCTGCTGGGACCCTGGGGACCCATCTGTGCTGTTTGTTTGGGTGAGAACTCTGTATTTATAGCTGCCTTGCAGGCAGGCAAACCCTCCACAGAGAGAAGAAAGGCCTGCCAAGTGGGAATCAAACAGCATCTGGGCACATGTTCCACATGACATACACACACCCCAGGAGGGAGAAGGAGGGGTGCAGGCCTTCCTTCCTTCATCCCACACCCCGTCATCCTCTGGAAGGGAAGGCAGTCTCCCAAATCACCCCTCTCTTGGCTCCCTGAGTGAACACAGAACAATTGTCACAGATCACATGCTAGGGTGAGAGCCACACAGACCTGAGGCTAAGGGAGAGGGGAGTGATGAAAACAACTCTTTGTCCGGAGTCTCCACTGCCTCACACTGGGCTTGTGTTTCCTGCTTCATGACAATTGGGCGAAACATTAGCCTAGGACATCAATTATTCAGATTTTCACTGTGAGGGCAGATCATAGCAGCTCTGACCTGCCCTCCCTCCCCACTGCCAGCCCCACCCCCGCCTCACTCCCCATCCCCCCCCACACACACACTTAGAGGGAGCCAGGTCCAGAGGGCACAGCTCTGGGGATTCAGGATCTGTAAGAAGCAACTTAAAAAGATGCTTATGCTGAATCCTGTGAATTAACTGAAAGAAGCCCCTCCCGCCCCAACTCTTGCATCTGTGCCCTTTGATCTGAGCTATTTGGTGTTGCAGTCACCTTGTTTGCCAGAGGAAGAGACAAGACTCAGCGAGAGGTATCTTGTGTGGGAGGCTGGGCCCTCAAACAGGCACTGTCTTCTTATCATCTTAAAGCAAACAGCCCACAAGGCCGGAGGTCTCCTGGTTCCAGTAATAGAGATAACAATTACACAGAGTTCCTCGAAGGACAAAGACAGAGCTAATCGTCCACCAGCCACACCTGTGACCTGGACTCTTAACTCTGCAGAACTTCCTCACCCCCTGCCCCCAAGCCTCCCTGTTTAACCTGAAGCCAATGTCTGCACCCCCAAAGATGGCAGACGAGCTCCTGAAGTGGTGTCTGCCCAAGGCTGCCTTGAATAAACCTTTCTCTGCCCTTCACCATGTCTCTTTATTTGACACAGAGGGCAAGTGGACGGATCTAACTTGGCACTCCTGGATGTTGGACCTGGGGTTAAAATTAGCTTCAGCTTCAGGGTCTGAATCCCAGGACCTTTCGTCCCAGCTTTCAGTCACCATCAGACCCAACCCTGTTCTACTGGCACTGGCCCAAGTGTTTTGATGATTCCTCCAGGCATCGGAGACAGCACGAAGACATAGCTAAAAAGTTCTCCAGGTCTCAATAGTGAAGCCAAGCAGGCATATACTCCTCTCAATTTGTCAGCTTGCTTAGGACCCCAACTTGCTCCCTCCCCTTGAAGACCAGCAGGCTTTCAGGCCTTGGAGACCAAGGCATTCATACGCATGTCCAGTAGTCTTTTAGCCAAAGCTTCCTGTGCAGGCGCTTAGATTTCCTTCCTCCCTATCTCTCACCTTACTCCTCGCCAACAGAATGATTCCAAGCCCTTTGTTTTCCTCTGAGCAGTGTTTACCTTGGTCCTGAGATTCTGACAGGCTTGTGTGGTTCACTCATTCAATTCAGAAGACTTTCCCAATTCTCTTCATTATTTCTTCTTTGACCCGCAGAATTTTTTTAGATTTTCTTTAACTTCCACACACATTTGGGGGTTCTCCAGACATCTTGATGTGATTAATTTCTTCTTTAATTCCTCTGTGGTTAGAACCCATTTTGGGGGTATAATTTCCAGCCCTTCTCCCTCTCTTTATTTTTCAATAGACTGAGGTTGAGTTTATAGTCTCTGTTGGCATCTATGGAAATAATGTAGCTTCAATGGTAAAGGATATAAAATATTGTGTGAAGGTCAATGGGGTCAAGCTGGTTGATGGTGTTATGTCTCCTATAACAGTGAGATTTCAACACCCAATAGACATTAGAAAAAAAAAAAAGCCCCATGTTGGTGGCTCACACCTGTAGCCACTCAAGAGGTTGAGATCTGGGGATCACTGTTCAAAGCCAGCTAGGACAGGAAAGTCCGTGAGATGCTTAAGCACCAGAAGAAAATCTGGAAATGGCAATGTAGCTCAAGTGGTAAAGCACTAGCCTTGAGCAAAATGCAACTCAGGGACAGTGCCCAGGCCCTGAGATCAAGCCCCAGGATTCGCACACACACACACACACACACACACACACACACACACACACACACACACACACACACGAAAAAGAAAACATTTTTGCACTTTCGTACTATAAAAGAGTAGTACATATTGGGTATGGATAATACATGCCTGTAATCCCAACACTTGGGAAGCCAACTGAGAAGAATCTATCCATCCATGGCCTTTCAAAATTCCAGTTGGAGATAACTGATACTTGATATTAGTCTACTAGTTTATTTCTCATGTCCCCCCAGCCCCCAGCCCCACCATTTCTTTCTATGTAATTCAGATAGTTCTGGGGATTCTACCTCAAGTAGATTTTGATTCAGGCACCTCTTATTTTTGTTGAGATACACATATGACATAAAATTTGTTTATGTGCCAATACTGAGACTTGAATTCAGAACCTGGGCTCTGTCGGTGAACTTTTGTGCTCAAGTTTAGCACTCTACCATTTGAGCCACAGCACCATTTATAGCCTTTTAGTAATTTATTGAAGATAAATTACTCTGTGCTGGCTTCCAACCATGATCCTCAGATCTCAGCCTCCTGAGTAGGTAGGATTACAGGCATGAGCCACTGGCATCCAGTTTTGTTTCATTTTGCTTCTTATAAAATTAGCATGCAGTTCAATGTTTTTTTTGCCTTGGTACACAGACCTATGAATTTTAGTTTATGCATACGTTCAAGTATCACCACCTGAGCTGGGTTACAGACAAATCCATAACCACTTATACTATAGTGTTTGTAGTCAGAATCCTACCCCAAGGTTTGTGAGCCTCTCATCTGTTCTTTCCCCCCAAGTTTCATGATATAATATAAATGGAATCATTTGCTATATTACTTCTTTTACCTACTTCAAATTCCTTCAGGGTTCGGCAATTGGACTGTTGTCTCTGAGCGTTTACTCATACGGCTATTTCTCCATTTACTCATTGTAGCATATTTGGTTGATTCTAGTTTGGGGATGATTATAACAAGCACTGTTATGAACATTCCTGTGCATCTATAATCCTATATTTTTAATTTTGTGGAGGTAAACCAAATGAGAAACTGGATTTTTTGAGTCATACTATAAACAGAAAGTTAAATTCATATAAATAGTGTGGGCCAAATGGTGTCTCAAAACTATGTGCTATTTCTTTTTGTGCTATTTCTTGATTTTTTTTGTTGTTGTGCTAGTACTGGGGCTTGAACTCAGGACCTCATGATCATGCTTAGCTTTTTTTGTTTCTTCCTCTCAAGGTTACCACTTCACTACTGGACTCCTATCTCCATTTTTGGCTTTTTTTTTTTAATCAGTTAATTGGAGATAAGAGTCTCTCCAATTTGTCTACCTGGGCTGGTTTTGAATCTTGATTCTCAGATCTCAGCCTCATGAGTACTTGGATTATAGGCGTGAGCCATCGATCAGTGCCTGGCTCTTTAATGCTGTTTTGTTCTATTCTGTCCATACTTCAAGGGCCTCTCTGGAGTCTGGGTGCTAATCTGCCTTTTAACTCAGTTTCCAAATCTTCGATATGCCTATTCAAGAAACAAATCCATGAGTCTCTGGACTTGAGCTCCTCTTTCTCCATCATATTCTCGGTACTCCCCCCACCTCCTTATCCTAGATCCATGAAGAGAGAGCTTTAGGCTTTCCATGATCGTGACCACACCCTGTGCTAATCCGTGGATAGACCCAAGGAAGACAGGAACGGTGAGACTTTGTATGCTTTTGCTCCTCTGGCTCTTACGGTGGGGAAAAAGGGCTCCTGTTCATTAGAATTTCATGAATCTAAGCTCAGATAGACAATCAGCGCATGTTTTCTTTCATATGTGGAAGCTAGATCTAAAATACCCTGGGGCACGATAAATTATACAGGACTCTAGACACATTGGGGAGGAACCCAAAGTGCAGTGCCAATTTGCCTCTGATCATATACAACAGTGTTCATCAAAATGAACGCTGGGAAATGGAAACAAGAGAGTTGTTTCCTCTGTTTTTGTTTTCTTTTCTTTCTGTCTTGTTTGTTCATTTATCTGTCTTTGGGAAGGAAAAAAAGGGAATGAACAAATGCAGCAATGCTGCTCACTAGATGTGGTGTTGAAAAGGAGTTTTACAATTTGTGGAAAAATTGGGAGGGAGGGAGGAAAGAAATGACATTTCCACAAAGAAATGTACTCTTTGACTCTTTACGTAACTGTAACACCTTTGTATACTACCTTTATAATGATAACAGTAAAAAAAAACTTAAAACAATTTTTAAAAATTACGAATTTTAAGCATTCTCCCAACACAACCACCATGGTGTAGTATTGCTTGGGACATGGGAGGCAGAGGCTAGAAAAGTAACCAGGATTTTCTCACTCCTGCTCCCCTCTTGGGGCTCTATTAGGAAGTATCTTAATAAAAGGGGGGAAAAAAGGTACCTCATGCCTGTAATCCCAGCTACTCAGAAGGCTCCAACCTGGGCAAGAAAGTTCGTGAGGAAGTGGGGCTGTGGCTCCAGGGGTAGGGTAGTAGCCTTGAGCTGATGAGCTCAGGGATAGCACCCAGGCCCAGAGTTCAAGCCCCAGGACTGAAAAAAAATTCTTGGCCAGGTGTGGTGACTCATGCCTCTAATCCTAGCTACTCAGGAAGCTGAGATCTGAGGATCAAAGTTCAAAGCCAGCTCAGGCACAAAAGGACCTGAGACTCTTATCTCCAATTAACCTCTAGAAAAAGGGGAAGTGGAGCTTGGCTCAAGGGTAGAGTGGTAGCCTCGAGCTGTAGAGCTCAGGGACAGCCCCCTGGCTGAATTCAAGCCCATGACCCACAAAGAAAGACAGAAAGACAGAAAGGAAGGAAGGAAGGGAGGGAGGAAGAAAGTAAGTTTCTGAGACCCTTATTTCTAATTAATTACCAAAGATCTAGAAGTAGAACTGTGGCACAAGTGATAGCAGGCCAGACTTGAGTGAAAAAGCCCAGAGACAGCGTCCAGGTCCTGAACTCAAACCCCAGGACTGGCATAAATGCACACACACACACACACACACACACACACACACTTTATGATGAGTTCATACTTCTTTGTTAAGTTTATATTCATTTCATTTTTCAAAAAACAAATGCTGGGAAGCATGTTCAAATAAGACACCAATTTAAAAAAAGCTATATTGCGCAGATAGTTTTTAAACGCAAATTATAAAAAGACAGGATAATTGTAGTCAGAAACTTAAGACAAAAGCTAGTTCTATGCTGTGAATATGCTTAATTATTTAAATTTGACCTTCTTGCCAGCTGAAGCAAATTTAAAAAAAAAAAAGAAGAAAGAAAATAAAGAGTATTGCAACGCTCTTGCTATCTGAGTTCCCCATTCTTACCGGAATCCCCGGGGAGTGGATGTTTGTCTGGATTGAGAACATTTGGAGTCCAGGCCAGTGATTACATGGGTATACCATGCATATTAAATAACACTTCACCAAGGCTCTAGGCAGCAACCCATTACCAAGTATGTTAGCAGGTGTCTTTTTTTTGGTTTTGCCATGAAATATGTAAATATTCACACTAAGTCTTTATCCTAACAACTGACCATGTCAGGTTTAGCTACTCAGTGAATTTACCACAAACTTACGGGAAAAGGTCTTGATTTTTCAGAAATATTTGGACTTTTGCACTTGTGCCAGAGAGACTCAGAGCCTGTAATAGAACCTGTTAATTAATCTCTAGGGAGGGGAGAATTTTTTCTTCCCCGAGTTCAGAAATCTAATACCATGTAGACTTTAAAGATATTGCACAACAAAATAAGCAGGTAAACCAATACACACTTTACAGATTTTTTTTTAATTTCAACAAATTTTCCTAAATGCTATTGAATGAGAGCCTGGGATCTGACTCCAGGACAAGGGAGAAGGTAGGAGAGGGGAAAGGCAGAGCCCTGGAGGAGAGAATGAACTCCACCCTTCAGATACCCACAGTGGGGGTGGGGTGCAAGCTCCATGGAGGGGGGCGGGCAGAGGAGGCTCTATCATCCACCACTGGCTGCAAATAACAGAGAACCAGGCTCTAACAGGTTGAAGCTTTAAGAATCTAAGATCTCATTCAGGAAGCAAAGAGGCAGGCTGGCATTCTGTGCCCAAAGTCCAAGGCATCTTCACCCTTGACTTCCGCAGGATACAGACTCATCCCCTGCTGAAAAAAGATACAATAATCTCATGTGCAAAATCCCAGAGGAAGAGGCTAAACTGTGTGTGTGTGTGTGTGTGTACTGGGGCTTGACTTTACACTGGCTTGGATTTTTTTTTTCCCCTCAAAGCTGTCACTCTACCACTTCTGGCTTTTTTTGCTGGTTAATCTCTGAGATTGTCTTTCCCAGCTGGCTTTGAACTTTGATCTTCAGGTCTCAGCCTCCTGAGTTGGAGTGAGCCACCAGTTCCTGACTCTGTGAGGGCCTTTGTGGGCTTGTCTCTTAGTTTACGAGAGATTCAGGCATGCCAGGTCCCACAGGAAGAAATCAGGGGCTCAGGAGAGCATTCCTGTTGCTTTTCCATCAAGTGTGAAAGGTGTGCTTCAGGAAACTCAACCTCTGGATAACCAGATGCCCTGAGTTCGAAGGCTCCTTTTCCTCCTTCAGTCAAGTCAACCAAGGCTGAGATCTTGAGTCCAAAATCTCTCAGAAAGCAAAGGAAGGATGAGGGAGGCAAGGGCTGAAATAGGCCCAGGATCTGAGTCTGTCTCAAGCCGTCATTCACCCAGAGAATATTGGGCTCCAAAGCCCTGTAAGCAGGGCCAGGGACCAAGTGACAGAGATAACAAAAGGACCAGGCCTTGATGTTGAGCTGATGTCTGATGCCCAATTGGACCCTGCCCCCCCCCCACCCGTCATCCCTCCTGGCCTGCCTCCTGATGCGTGGGGTCAGAACAAAGGATGTGGAGTCTCTGTGTGGAGGAAGGCAGCCAGCGGGGGGCACACCCGCCCACCCTCGGTGGTCACATGCTTGGCCTGCCAGGCCAAGGCCCACAATGCAGCTTTGTGTGGCAGCTGGCTTCAAACACACGTGAGCGTCTGGGGCAGCCCTTGGAAGCCAGAGATGCCAGGCTGGGGAGGGAGTGTGTGCCTTGTCAATACCACTAGGGCTGGGGCCAGGCACTCTCCAGGAAGCGCCCCCTGGGGGGTGAGGGGCACTGGGCAGGCTGCTTTGAAGGACAGCCAGGATCTCAGAGGGGCGCCTGTGCACCCCCACCAACCCCAGATAGCAGTTCAAGTGGAGTCAACACATTTGCCTTGGGGATCCTCATATGTTTCTAGCCCCTGGGGGAAATGAGACATTATTATTATTATTATTGTTATTATTAATAATGCTGTTTCTTTGCATGTGTGTGGGTGTCAGGCATTTTTAAAAGGTTAAAATATGCATGTGTGTGTATGTGTTGGTACTAGGGCTTGAACTCAAGGCTTCACACTCTCACTTGGCTTTTCTGCTCAAAGCTGGCATTCTACCCTTTGAGCCATAGCTCCACCTCCAGCTTTGTGCTGGTGACGAAGCATCTCATAGACTTTCCTACCTAGATCCTCAGATCTCAGCCTCCTGAGTAGCTAGGATTCCAGGCGTGAGCCACCAGCACCCTGGCAGTAGCTCTATTTTTATCCTTTGTTAAAATTCAGCTTCTGGGGCTGGGAGTTTGGCCTAGTGGTAGCGTGCTTGCCTAGCATGCACGAAGACCTGGGTTCGATTCCTCGGTACCATATACATAGAAAAAAGCTGAAAATTGTGCTGAGGCTCAAGTGGTAGAGCTCTAGCCTTGAGAAAGCCCAAGGACAGTGCTCAGGCCCTGAGCTTAAGCCCAGGACTGGCAAAAAAAAAAAAAAAAAATCAGTTTCTGCTGGGTTGCTGGTGGCTCACACTTGTAATCCTAGCTAGTCAGGAGGCTGAGGTCTGAGGTCTGAGGATCATAGTTCAAAGCCAGCCTGGGCATGAAAGTCTGTGCAAGTCTTATCTCTAATGAATCACCAGAAAACTGGAAGTGGTTCTGTGGCTCAAAGTGGTAGAGTGCTAGCCTTGAGCTAAAGGGTTCAGAGACAGCACCCAGGCCCTGAGTTCAAGGCCCACAGAGCAGACCTTATTTGTGTTCCCCCAACACAGTGACTGATGTCCCCTGTAGGTCAGCTCCACAGCAGGTCCAGTGGACAGCAGGGCAGTCTCCAAGACTGAAAGGGCTGGAGTTGGAACTGGAGTGGGCAAATGGCCTTCTGATTCTTCTAGATCATTATTTATTTATCTGGAAGATGCTTTGATGGCCAAAATTTAAGGCTATTTGTAGGAATCTCTGATAAGAACAATCAGGAACAAAAGAAAGGCTGCCCTCTGCATGCCCCCTCCATTCAGGGAAGCAGATGCAGCCTTTGTGTCTGCAGAACTCTGTGTCTGCTTCAAAGCTCACTCCTGGCCCATCTCTTTCTCCCTTTCACATCCCTCTGCAGGAGGATCAGATCTTGATTTGACAGGTGGGGAGACCGAGGCCCCAGCGCCCCACCTCCTCTGGTTACAGCGGTGCCATGCTGAGGGAGGCACTCCCACTGTCGGAGGCCTGCAGCCTCTTCCTGTGCTCTGGGCGCTGCCCGCTGGCTGAAAATTACAACTGCCTGCTGTTGCCATGGTGATGGGCTGTGTTATTCCATCCTTCAGAGCTGTGTGCCCCACGTTGTCCGATGGTCTATTTCTGCAGGAGAGAACTTAAGTCGCGCAGGCACACGTGAGTGTATGTGTGTGCGCGTGCAAGTGAGCACATGTGCGTGCATATGACCACATTGTGTGTGTGATATGTGCATGTGGTGTGTGTACATGTGTGCATGGGCATGCGCACCAGTACAAGAGCTTGAACTCAGGGCCTGGACACCATCTCTTAGCTTTTTCCACTCAAGGCTAGTGCTTTACTACTTGAGCCACAGCTCCACTTCCATGTTTCTGGTGGTTCATTGGAGTCTCCCAGACTTTTCTGCCCAAGCAGGATTCAAACCATGATCCTCCGACCTCAGCCTCTTGAGTAGCTAGGATTACAAGGTGACAGGACATAGATTTCAGCCCACAGGCACACTGTGCAAGCATTTGCTAACGAGCCAGCTCCCTAGAACGTCAGCTCTGTGCTGTCACACTGAAAGAATGCATGGGTTTTTGTTTGAAAGCAGAACGTTTTGTTACAGGGGTGGATGGGTCCATCTTCTCTTTCCACAGGCCCTGTACATGCACAGCTGGGCCTTGCTCACAGTTCCCATCTCTCCCTGTTACAAACAAATCTGCAAAGAATAACCTTGTTATTTTGACATAAGCTATTTTCCACATGGGAGAACATTTGGAGAAGACGTTCCTAGAAGTAACATTATCAGGAAATGAGTGTTGAGTATGTGCCAGACACTGACCTCAACATTTTGTCTGCATTATTTTATTTATCTGTCTGTGGCCCTTTTGCTTGTTCTATAGACAAGCAGATAGAGCGCAGAGAAATTTAAGAAGAAAAACAAAAAACAAAGCAAAACTTTTACAGGATGCTGATGGCTCCTATCTGTAAATTCTAGCTACTTGGAAAATCTCTATTGAGATCTGTAGGCTAGAAGTTCACAGCCAGCCAGGGAAAGACAATTATGCATAGAAGTAGAGGTGTGGCTAAAGGGGTAAAGTGCTAGACTTGAGTGTGTGGGGGGGGGAGGGGGGGAATTTTGAGAAGCCCTGAGTTCAAGCCCCAGTACCTGCATATTTTTTTTTTTAATTACAACTTAAAAAAGAAAGCAAGAAAACGGGAAGATTCCATCTCAATTAGCCAGTAGAATGCAGGTCTGGAGTTGTGGCTCAAGTGAGAAAGCACAAGCCATGAGCAAGCAAGCTGAATGTGAGGTTCTGAGTTTAAGTTCTAGTGCCAGTACCAAAAAGAAGGAAAGAGGGAACAGGGGAAAGGAAGAGAGGGAGGGAGGGAGAGAAAAAGGGAGAGAGGGGGAGAGAAAGGGAAGGAAGGAGGGAAATTTGAACTTGTTGGGTGTAGGTGGTTCATGACTGTAAATCCTAGCTACTCAAGAGGCTGAGATCTGAGGATCACAGTTCGGAGTTTGGCCTAGTGGTAGAGTGCCTGCCTAGCATGCACGAAGACCTGGGTTCGATTCCTCGGTACCACATACACAGGAAAAAGCCGGAAGTGGTGCTGAAGCTCAAGTGGTAGAGCTCTAGCCTTGAGAATCCCAAGGACAGAGCTCAGGCCCTGAGTTCAAGCCCAGGACTGACAAAAAAAAAAAAATCTAGAAGTGGAGCTGTGGCCCAAGTGGTAAAGTACTAGCTTTGAGGAAAAACAAAACAACAACAAAAAAACCTCAAAAAAAACTTAGGGACAGTGCTTAGGCCCTAAGTTCAAACCCTAAGACTGGCACACACGCACACACACACACACACATACACACACAAAGCAACTTCTGAATTCACTTCTGTGGTGGTGAATGGCCTGGATTTCTGGGCTTCTGGGCGGGGGAGCCTGGTTCAGGGATCTCCCAGCCTTCCTCTTCTGCAATCACCATCCTAGGCCAGGCCTGCTTCACTGACAGAGGTGTGATCCTCTGGCATCTGCTTTTGTTTCTCATTGCCTTCTTGGGGCTCCTCACCTCTTGGCCTGACTGTAAGTCCCTGGCAGTCAGTGCTGGGTCTTGGGCACAGTTTGGTGCCCAGACCCAGGGGAGGACTAGAAGACAAGCCAGGGCCAGTGTAGAGATCCAGAAGCACAAGGCTTGGTGCCTTCAGGGGATAGATCGCTTCATCTAAATCACAAAGTGGTTAGCGGCCTGGTACCCTCCGCCCTCATTTGCATGACAAAAGTGATTGCCAACGGTTCTCCCGGGCTTTGTGCAGTCCTCCCAGCCTCCCTCCCGCACAGCCTGCAGAATTGTTTCCCTACCCAGCCACCCAGGCAAACAAAAGCCACATTGTGAGGCCAGTGGCAGCTGCCAGCACCTGCTCCCTGGGACTGCTGCTTGTCCCAGAGCCTAGGGGCTCCGCAGGGCATCCACTGTGCCCTCCTGGCTCAAGACGCAGTCAGGGCTACACCCCAACTCCAGTGCTAAACGTGCCTGGTCCTGAGGCCTGGAAAAAGATGGTCCAGTCTGAGTGATTGAGAATCTCCAAGGTCACCAGATGACTTACACGGGAAGAAAACTGCACGTTGCGTAGATGTGCCTGGCTCACCATTGGTGGCTCCCATGGAGAAACAGGCTCAGAGAGGTCAAGTGCTGGTCCAGCATTTCACAGCAAAGCCAAGGTTTGAAGGACTGTGCCCTGGACCTGCTCCTTTCTTCAGGCTTCAAGTCTCCATTATCCTTTTCTGAGCAGCTGAGGCTTCTGCTTCTCTCCTCCTCCCTTCCTCCGAACCCCACTTTCATGACAGTTTCCACTGCCACCCTCGGCCCTGCCCACACAGCCCTCTGCCCTTGGCAATCTATTTGGATCTCAGCCATAATCAGGCATCATTCTTCTCTTGGGGGCACTGCCCTCTAGACTTGCAGACTCCCGGACTTTCTGAGCACAAAGTTGAGGGATTTGGGCTGCCATTGCACATTTGCCCATCATGTTTGAATTCCCTCACACACTCCTAAATCACCCACAGAACCCTGCTCACACCTCCCCCTCCCCCAAAGTTCCTTCTGAACTGTCCTCTGGGTGTGCTCCAGGTATACTGGCATCTCGGTGTGGGGTACCATCTGGTCCAGGAACCTTACCTTCCAGCCTTTGATCAGCCCAGAGAACCTCAAATTGAGATCATGAAGCTCCTCTGACTTGCTGGAGAGATATTTATTTAATCGTGCCTGTGTCTCCAATCCAATCAGCTGGTTGGCAATGCTACATTGTTATGTAATGTGAACATTACATAATGGTTTCCAGGGATTAGGATGTGGGCATCTAAACTGAAGGGAAGAGGATGGTATAGACCAAGGAGGCAATGATACCCTCCACCCTGAGGCATTCACAACGGCATATCAGTACCATACCACGTAAGGTACTGTGGGGCCAGCATGAGTCCCTGAGTTCAAATCCCAGGGCTGCCCCAAAAAAAAGAAAGAAAAAGAAAACAAAAAGATATACATAGATAGGGAGATAAAGAGAGAAGAAAAATTAACCTCGCCAGTCTGGAGCACTGGCCATTCTGCATAAATGACAATCATATTGCCATTCTCTACTTCTCTGGAAAGTTGAAAACTTTTCAAGTAAAACATTGGAGAAGTTGGGCGCTGGTAGCTCAAGCCTGTAAAATCCTAGCTCCTGGGGAGGCTGAGATCTCAAGATCAAGGCTAGGAGCCAGCCCAGCAGATTATATCCCAGAGACTCTTATCTTTAATTACCCAGCCAAAAAAAAAAAAGCTAGAAATAGAGGTGTGGCTCCAGGGGAAGAGCACCAGGCTTGAGATAGAGGCTCTGAGATTGAGGCCCAGTACCAGAATACACACACACACACACACACACAAAGTCAATAACTTGTCATCCTAGCTGCTCAGGAGACTGAGATCTGAGCATTGTGGTTCAAAGCCAGCCTGAACGGGAAAGTCATTGAGACTCTTATCTCCAAGGAACCACTAAGTACGCCGTGGCTCAAAGTAGTAGAACACTAAGCTTAAGCAAAAAAAAAATGCTAGGGGGGGGGTGCAGTGGCTCACGCCTGTAATCCTAGTTACTCAGGAAGCTGAGATCTGAGGATCAAGGTTCAAAGCCAGCCCAGGCACAAAAAGACCTGAGACTATTATCTCCCTCCAATTAACCTCTAGAAAATGGGAAGTGGATCTTGGCTCAAGGGTGGGGTGGTAGCCTTGAGCTGAAGAGCTTAGGGACAGCGTCCAGGCCAAGTTCAAGCCCCATGACTCCCCTGCCACCCCTCCAACCCCCTACCACACACACAAAAGTCTCATGGACTTTTCTGCCCAGGCTGGCTTGGAACCAAGGTCCTCTCAACCTCCTAAGAAGGTGTGAGTCACCATGGATTGTCTGATTTTTTTTTTTGTCACTCCTGGGGCTTGAACTCAGGACTTGGTCCTCTTTATGCTCAAGGCTGGCAATCTACTAGTTGAGCCACAATACCACTCCCATTTTTTCTGAGTAGTTTACTAGACATAAGAATCTCAAGGACTTTCCTGCCCAGGCTGGCTTCAAACTATTATTCTCATATCTCAGCCTCCTGAGTAGCTAGAATTATAGGCAAGAGCCACTCTGCTGGGCTCCAATTCAGTTTTGTCCTTTCCCTTCCTTTAGGGAAAGCAAGTCCCCCTCCTCCTCCTCCTCTTCTTCCTCCTCCTCCTCCTCCTCCTCCTCCTCTTCTTCTCCTCCTCCTCCTCCTCCTCCTCCTTCTTCTTCTTCTTCTTCTCCTTCTTTCTGGAATATTAATAACCTTAATTGTGTTGCTATCTCTACCCCTCTGCTTTCCATACGAAAGAAGTTTCATACCTCAGACTAAATACAGAGACTTACAGAGAAAGAACTAGCTCATATTATATTATACGCTGAAAACATTTTAAATCAGTTTGTTTAACAATAAAATCAGGGCTAATAGCTACTGACTCAGGTCACATACCAGCCTATACAGGAAGCCCAAAGCCTATAAACCTAGCTGAATGGACAGACCACTTGAAGAACTGAGAGCTGGTCTTCTGTCTCCCGCCTGCACCGCTGGTTAACACACAGACCATGTGTGTGCCCAGGCAGAATGGTATGACGTTGTGACTACTACGAGGGTCTTGGGGGAATGTTTCCAGTTTTACCTCTTCTGGAGTTTCATGATGCCCAAATGTGACTGTCTGGTTCTCTCTTAGGCTCTAATAAACACAACAAACTGCGCTCTTTGTATCTGACCAGTTCACCCAGCCACGCTCAATCCTGGGTACAAACAGCCAAGGCGTAAAGGGAGCTTCAGCCCACATTATTCACAGCAAATCTTCCCAATCCCATTAATGGGAAGACTCATTAGACAGGACTCCCTTGAGAGCCAGGAAGGGGCCAACCTCACTCTTATTTAATTGATTTGATAAATCCCCACATTAATTAGCTGGCTTCCCTTAGGCTGGTGGAGGGATGCTCTACTGTGCAGCCCAAGGACCTCAGGCTGCACCTGATGTCTGCATCTCTCACTTGGGGAAAGTCTCTTGGCCCCCTTTGTCACCTGGAAAGGAAGAAGAGAGCCCTCTGCTCTCTCAGTTCCTATACTGGTCAGCTGAGCACTGAGGCTGGGGTTTCTTGCTGTTGACCTTGGGCTTGGCAGAAATGGGATGCAAAGGGATACAGGCCTGCACTTGACTTTGAACATTACCTATATGAAAGGCAGAGGGAGAGGCGGGAGGGGATACACAGAAGACCCGCGTTTGTCATAGAGACCAGAGACCCTCCCCGGTCATCCTGAAGGAGGACGGATTGTATCCCTTAGGGAGAGGGAACCCGGTGCTCTGGCGAGTCCAGTTAGACTACCCACCACTCTAACTTGCCTGCCCACTAGCTGTGCCACACTGGAGACATTCTAAAGTATCTTGTAATTTCTTTCATTAATGAAGACTTGATGGATTATTGTTTGTGCACGCTGAATCACTGGGAGACAGGACACGAAAATCACTCATGTGCCATGTCACAGGGTCTGGCTGGTTTTCCCTTACTTATATCCAACCATCAGGAATCAAGATGACCCCTCCAGCTAATTCTGAAATGGTTGCCCTTGGAAGTGGTAAACTCCTCTGGAGGTTCTTTATTTCCATAAATTCTTTCTCCTCCTCTTCCTCTTCCTGCTCCTCCTCTATTTTATTTTTTTTGTGGTGTGGGTCCTGAGGCTTGAACTCAGGACCCTGAGTACTTTCCATGACCTTTTTAACTCAAGACTAGCACTCTACAACCTGAGCCACAGCTCCACATCTGGCTTACTTTTGCTGGTTAATTGGAGATAAGACTCTCAAGGACATAACTGTCTGGGCTGGCTTCAAACCTCAACCCTAAAAATTTCAGCCTCCTGGGTGGTTAGGATTAGAGGCATAAGTGACTGATACCTGGCTTTAGAACAGTTCTCTAGTGACACCATGAAGAACTCAAAGACAGCAGAGGGAAGTTGTACCTCTAACCTCTCTCTCCTACTTCTGAAGTCTCCCTCTCTCCCCTCGCCTTCAACTTCCGCACTCAGATCGAGTGGGCTCAAGTGATTGACTCAGATCCACTCCAAAATCGCTGCAGAAAAAGAGCTAGATTATTGCCTGACAGGGAGATGTGCTTTTCTCAAAGCTAGAACTCTACCATTTGAGCCACAGCGCCAGTTCCAGCTTTTTCTGTGTATTGTGGTACCAAGGAATCGAACCCAGGGCTTCATGCTTGTTAGGCAAGCACTCTACCACTAGGCCACGCTGCTGGCATAGTGATAGCTTTCAAAGTTTCCCTAGTGATATTACTGATAGTTTTGTCTATGTTTACTTCTCTTGGATGGTCCATTTCTTCCAAATTGCTTTTTTAAAAAATCTATCATGGCTTTGTATTTCATGACACAGGCTTTCCTGAGATGTCCAGTCAGCTCTAGCTCCTTCCTCTTATCTGCCTGGGAGAGATCCCAAAACATGAATTTTGTGCCTATAGGTGGTATCAGGTACTATGTGGCTTTCTCTTTAGAGTGTTTATCTTGAGAATTCCAGGTGGTTGTTTCTTTGCTCCCCACAGCCCTCCCCCCAATAAAACCTCCTATAAGCTCTTGGCTTCCCTGCATCCTGAAACCTATTCATTTATGAACCTTCTAGGGGAGTTTTCCTTCTGCCTGACTCAGGACTTCATTTTCTTACATGTGCTCAACGTTTTAGTACGTGTTGATTTTGTCTCTCTTGCTCTCTCCATCCTTTTGGATTTCTGCCTTATAACCAGTGTTTGAGAGGCTCCAAAAGGAAGTTAATGGCAATACATGATGTCCATCTGTCACCTTCACCCAGATACCCGGGCTATCTCCATGGGTTTTAGTCTCTTCATTGCCTAGACACATCTTGATCTTTTTGTTCCTGCTGCTGTTTGATTCTGTTTTTTCCATCTGAAATCGGATGCAAGAATTCTCCTATCTACATCAACTGCCAGGTAGGAAGGAAAGCATGGATCAGTAGCAACTGGGAGATGTTTTCTTTTCTTTTTTTTTTTTCCCCGTGGGTCATGGGGCTTGAACTCAGCCTGAGCTCTATCCCGGAGCTCTTCGGCTCAAGGCCACCACCCTACCTTTGAGCCAAACTCCACTTCCCGTTCTCTAGAGGTTAATTGGAGATAAGAGTCTCAGGTCCTTTTGTGCCTGGGCTAAGCACTGAACCTTGATCTTCAGATCTCAGCCTCCGGAGTAGCTAGGATTACAGGTGTGAGCAACCACACCCAGCTAGGGAGATGTTTTCTGATGAACAGAGATGAATCTCAAAAAATACTTCCTTCTAGGTTGGAGCCCAAGGCTCCAATAATCCTAAAATGCTTACGTGACTGAGCAACCAGCCAATGGGCTGAGGTTAGTTTAGTTGGAAGTACTGGGGAATTGATCTCAGAGTCTTGTGCTTACAAGGCATGAGCTCTACCACTTGAGTTACATGTCCAGTCTCTAGGCTTAGTTTCCTATTCAGAATGCCACAGGGTGCAGCTGAAACTTGGGGAAACCCTTGGACAGGATGTCCACTGACCTAAGTGGTCACCCCAGAGCAGTAATGCATGGTATAGGAACTTAGTATTTACAGCTGCAACCTTCAAACATTCACCACTGAAAACCCCTCCCCCATTGGGTATGCTGGGGCCAGTGGAGATATATGCCACCAGGAAGACTGGTACAGTGTATCTTTCCTGGCAGAAGACTGTCCAGGGGCAGGGAAGAATTGTGTGGCTGGTGAGGCAGTGTAGGACCAGCTCCTTTCTAATGAAGAAGCGACTGATTGTGGCATGTGGTAGGAACAGAGGAACATTCTGAATCATCACTTGGTCAGGACACAAGTCTCTTAAATGTCATCAACACAATCTGTCTGGAAGAAAGATGACTGCTTTCTGCCAAGGAGGGAGAGGGAGAGAGAGAGAGAGAGAGAGAGAGAGAGAGAGAGAGAGAGAGAGAGAGAGAGAGAGAGAGAGAGAGAGAGAGAGAGAGAGAGAGAGAGAGACACCAAGAGAGCCTTCTCCAGGACTCCACTCAACTCTGTCGTCTCTCCCAAGGTCAGCAACCCAAACTGTAAGAGAATACAGTGTATTAGTTACAAATATCCAAATGTGGATGTCTAAGTTTGCAATTCACCACAACATGCAAACCCCTCAGTTTCCCGCCCCACCCCCAGTTACCTGGAAGTTTCTTTTCCTACTACTTAGGCTTCAAATTAATTTGAGAATGTAAACTCTCAATTCTGTAATTTCCTCGTTTCCAGACGCCCCCCCCCACTTCACCCCCCAGCACAATACGCGAACCAGAGTCTGCAGACCTGCGCGTCTCAAATAGTGGGGGGGGGGGGGTCACCCGCTACAGGGAATCCCCAAAAGGCAATGCTGTTTGGGGTGTGCTCCAAGAAAAAGTTGTGTCTGCCTGGGTCTCCTTCCTGAAGGCCTAGACCTGGGAAACAGCGTGGTGTGTGTGCAGGGCAAGTTGGCCAGGCCCGGGCAGGGAGGCCGCCGGAGAGGCGCAGCCCAGCGTTTCCTAAAGGGAGAGAGGCCCAGACAGTGGATGGGTGGGGCGCGGTGGGCGGGGTCCTCGCAGCTGGTGGCGTTTGAAGCCTCCCCCGTCGCGGTGGAAGAGGGGCAGCCTAGAGAAGTTGGCAGCAGGCCTGGGGCGGGAGGAGGTGGGGGGAAGGAAGGGGCCCCACGTTCCCTGCACAGTGGCGGCCCGCCGCCCCGGCACGTAGTTCACTCCTGCGAGCACATGCCATGGCTGGGCACGTCAGCCTGGAGGCCAGGCCTGCTCCGGGGTGACCTGGCTTCAAGGGCAGGGTGGCGATGCCCTCGATCCTTGATCACCCCCAAGACGAGTCGGGGTGGGCGCCCCCAATCATGACCTGGGGAGCAGTCCGGTCCCAATCGTGACCTCGCTCCCTGCCAGGGGGCCGCCGATGCCCGGTGAGAGAGCGTGGAGGTCGCCAGCTGCCCGAGGCTCCGGGCGCCGCCACCCGGGAAACCGGCAGCGGTGGGGCGCGGCGCGGCCCGGGTGAGTTCCGCCCCTGGGCGAGGCGGGCGGCCCGGAGAGCGGCCCCAGCAGACCCGCCTCCTCGCCCGCCCGAGCCCCTCGCGGGCGGGGCCGGAGGGACAAAAGGGTGCCCTCCCGTGCGAGCCCCCTCGGCCGAGGGGGGCTCCGGGCACAAAAGCGCTGGCAGGGAAAAGCCCGGCGGGGTTCCCGCAGCGGGAGATACAGGCGGCGGCTGGGGCGCGGCTACACCCCGGACCCGCCACCCTCGAACGTCGTGCGTCAGCGTGCTCCGCGCCCAGATCCAATTTCCGCCCCGCCTCCCCCTGGCCAAAGGGACACGCCTATTGGCGCGTTCAGGACCCACGGGCCCCTCTAGAGGCTCGGATTGGCCTGACCGAGCACCCACGGACCAATGGCGTTCGCCCGGGTCCTCGACCACGCCCCCCGCCACCCTCCCAAGCACGAGCGCGCGACCGGTCAGACTCTCTGGTGCGCGCTCCAGGCTCCCCGCCCCCTTCGCGCGCGCTGCTCCCGGCGGCCGCTGCCGCTTGTAACCTGCGCCGCCAGGATGTGGCTGGGGGCTGACGTCGGGTCCAGATGTGGCCCCGGCCACGCCCACCCCCGGGGTCGGGCCGCCCACACCGAGCCGCGGCGCGCACGGAGGCTATCCCGCCTGCCACAATGCGCGGGGGGGACGCTGAGGCCGCGACTTGACGCGATCGTCCTGAACGTCGCCGCCCGACATCCTTAGGACAGGCCGGCCCCGAACCCACCCCCACCTCCTACTTCGTCCTCGTTTCCCTTCTTTCCGCCCCCGCCCTCCCCTCCATGCGCTCACTCTCCGGTGCCCGGCCGGGCGGGCGCCTCGCGGACGCGGAGCCGCGCCGGTGACGGCAGAGGCGGCTGCGCGCCCAGCCTAGCCCAGCCCAGCTCGAGGAGAGGGCGCGCCGCGCCCCCGCCCCCCGCCCGCTCTCCGGAGGCCGTGGGTGCGGATGCGCCGCTGACGACTCGCAGCGACCAGCACTGTCGCCCGCCCGCCCGCCGGTCGGAGCCCGCAGCATGGCAGCCGCCGCTTATGTGGACCACTTCGCCGCCGAGTGCCTCGTGTCCATGTCCAGCCGCGCGGTCGTGCACGGGCCACGGGAAGGATCCGAGCCCCGGCCCGAGGGCGCGGCGCCTGCCGCCGCCGCCCCCACCCTGCCCCGCGTCGAGGAGCGCCGCGACGGCAAGGACAGCGCCTCGCTCTTCGTGGTGGCGCGGATCCTAGCGGACCTCAACCAGCAAGCGCCCGCGCCCGCCCCGGCGGAACGCAGAGAAGGCGCCGCCGCCCGGAAGGCGAGGACCCCCTGCCGTCTCCCGCCCGCGCCCCCCGCGCCTCCCCCGATCCCGGAGCCTGCTTCCCCCTGCGGAGAAGGCGCCGCGGCGGCCGCGCCCCCCAGCCCCGCGTGGAGCGAGCCCGAGCCCGAGGCGGGGTTGGAGCCGGAGCCGGGACCTGCGGGGAGCGGCGAGCCCGGCCTCAGACAAAGGGGTCGGCGGGGCCGGAGTCGCGCCGATCTCGAGTCCCCGCAGAGAAAGCACAAGTGCCACTACGCGGGTTGCGAGAAAGTTTACGGGAAATCCTCGCACCTCAAGGCGCACCTGAGAACTCACACAGGTCAGTGGGGCAGCCCCGGCGCCCCGAGCGCGCCGGCCGGGGACTGCGCGAGCGGCCCGGCCACGCCCCCGGCGCTGCCCGCCGGGCACGGGAGCGGGAGGGCTGGGCTCGGGAGAGGTCGGGCGGTGGGCGATCGGCGGTCTGGCCCCTTCCTACCCACCCTCCTCCCCGCATGTAGTTCGGAGGGGCGGCGGGGCCCTGGTGCGCCGCGTGAGGCGGGTGGGTTCTCGGAGCCGGCGCCCGCCGGGCGACCGCGCCCCCGCCGGGCACGCCCCCTCCCGGGCGCGCTCGGGCGGGGTCGCGGGGGTGGATGTCGTCATCCGGGCCCGGGGGGGGGGGCGTGCACCCAGCCCAGACTCGGCCGGGGAGGGGGGGGTGGCACGCGCAGGTGCGCTTGGACTGGGTGGGGGCTGCAGGCGTCACTCGCGGAGGTGGCGGTAGGGGAGCTGCCGGGAGCCCCGCCGCCCGGGGTGGCCGATCACTCGGTTGGGTCCCGGGCCCTCCCCTCCCCCGCCCACCGGGCGCGCGCCGCCCGGGAGGGAGGGGAGAGGCGGGGCCGGCCCCGGCGCACGGCGGGCGAAGTTCACGCGGGGACAGGGCTCCCCTTCAGCCACTCGGCACATTCTTCGCTCTCCTCTTCCTGTAATTTTTCCAGACCTCTAAGGTTTAATTTGTCGTAACCGGAGCCTGAGGCGGCGCTGGCCGACACGGGGGGCGGTCCCGGGTTCCCCCCCCCCACACACCCCGGTTCCCCGCCTGCGGCTCTTTGTAGGAGCCCCCGCCCATCCGGCCGGCGGGGGCGCGCCCGGCGTGGCGGGGGCTCCTCGGGCTAGCTGCGCTTTCTCTGCCAAGGAGTGGCCTTACCCTATGCCCGTAGGTCTCCGCCGCCCTCTTCCCCGCCCAGCCCTCACCTGCCGTGGAGGGGGAGGGGGCTGCATGGAGACGGACGGCACCTGCCCAAAGCCTGGGGTGGCCGGAGCCAGCAGCCCCGCCCCTCTCCCCCGCCGACCCTCGAGGTGGCCCGGAGCTTGGCGCGGGCGCGGAACTTCGCCGTGGATCCACTCCCCCTCCCCGTGTTTATTTTGGTTTTGTTTGAACACAAAAGATGCAAACATTGTATCGACGGCAGCTCTCCTCTCTCGTCTGGGTTTAAGAGGAAGCGGCCATTTCCCTGGAAACACACACGGGCACGCACACACCCTCGGCTTCCCGCGTGGAGGCAGGCTCGCCGCCCGCACGCCCGATACCGTTACCCTGTGACCGGGCTTGGGCCTTCCACTTGGGCACACCACGCCGGGCCCAACAGCAGAACCAGGAGCCGAGGCCCTCGAGACCCCGGAGCCCCAGGCCCCATTGCTCGCCCCGTACTTTTCGAAACTGCAGGTGGCGAGGCTGGCGGTTCCGAGAATAACTTTTCCCTCGGTGGGCGGCTGCTGCGCCCCGGGTCCTCTGCCCGGCTGCCGCCGCCCGCACCACGTGGCAGGTGATGGGGTTGCGGGGTGGAGCGGGGGGGGGGGCGGAGGGAGGACGCCCTGGCTGGTTCTTGAGGTTCGAGGTGGGAATTAACCGGGGTGTGGGCCCGGGACGGAGGGGGGGGGGCTCGGCCGCCGGGTGGGTGTGGCCGTGGAGGTGGGGCGCAGCAAGGTCCCGGAGCCGGTGGACCCTGCGAGTCGTGGGAGGGGGGAGCGGGGGACCCGCGTTTTGGGGGGAGCGTGGCCGGGGCTGCGACCGTCCTGGGGCGCCCGGCGGGCGGCCTGAGCTGCCGGGTTGGGAGCTCGGTGGCTGGGAACCGTTTCCGGGCGGCTTCCCACCCGACCGCCACCCGGGAGCCGCCGACTCGGGGACCTGCGGAGGAGTTGGGCGAGGGGCGGGGCGGGCCGTCGTGGGCGGGGCGGGCTGGGCTGTGCTCCTGATTGGCTCCTTCGCTCCTGCGGGCCCGGCGGGGCCCCGGGAAAGCCTCTACCTCCGAGCCTGGAGCCCTGGGGCCCGGGGAGTGGTGGTGGTGGGCGGGGTGCGGGGGGCGCTGGAGACTGGGCTCGCTTCTCCGGCTGTGGGCTGGTGGGATCCATCCACTCCCGGGAATGGAAACCCCAGGCAGGCAGAAGAATGGAAGCCACGCTGGGCGCAGCCCCCGCGGGGGTTCTTGGGGGGGGCGTGTACGCCGCCCTCCAGGTGTGCGTGGACCGGGGGCGCCCCCCTCCCCGGGGTGGAGAGCCAGACCGGGGAAGATATCTCAGCCCCTAAATGCCGACTGACTACCCGGAATTCTGGCCTGGAGCTGGGACCTGCCTCCTCCGCGGTGCCTGGTAGATCTGAGGATGCCTCCCGAGGGTGTCTGGCTCAGCCTAGGGTCCAGGGCCCCTCTGGGAAGCTCTTTTCCAGCTCCTGCCTCGATGCGCAGAGCTCAAGGAACCGGAGTTCCTGGTTGGTGGGGCGGGGGTGTGGGGGGAGGGACAAGGCGGCCCAAGCTGGCCCCAGGAAACGATCGAGACGCCCATTTCCCTACAGACCTGCCCCTGAGGGGGCTGTGGCGTGGTTTGTGGGACATCCAAGTGTTCTGAGGGTCTGGGCAGGCACTGGTTGAGGTCATGTCACGCTTTCTACTCCCCTAGGACCTCCTCTGCCCTAGTGTCTTCGTGATGGGGGGGCAGGGCGGGAGGAGTGAATATTAAAACCACTTTAGTCAGTAAAGGAGTCAACAGCTCTGTGTACGTCTGTGGCCAGGGCCTGGTTCCCAGACCTCTCTGCACCCCTGACCACTGAGTCCTGGGTCTCTCGGGGCAGGGCTCTCTTCTGGTCTCCCACCCCCACCTCAGGGACAGCTGCTAGCCCAGAGCGGCCTCTTGCACTAGGGGCCCCTCCCACTTATCTAGTGGTCTTTGGATGTCCAATTGCCCTCTGTCACATTTCAGTAATTGTTGGTGTCAGGGCAAATGTGCAATAAAACAATGAAACAAACATTACTGCTTCAAGCCATTTGTTTAACTGGAATTTCTCAGCTCTGACGGGGAAATATCATTAAGCCTGGCTTGAAAGGAGCAGCAGGATTAGGAGATGGGTGTGTTGAAAGAGGGTAGGGGGGATTGGGTATGGAAATTTGAGGACTTCTCCAGATTCCAGCTTTGTCTTGGGGGAATGATGGAGGTCCGTGGTCCTCAGTGAAATGACCAGTGACACATCACGGGTACATTCTTCCCTGTTGGTTCCCACAAAGAATTGTTTTCAACATGACCTAGTATCATTTTTCCTTATGGTACAGGGAGCCTCATTCCATAAGCCTCCCCAGAAAGGTGGGTGCAGTGCTGGGAACAGTCCTTCCCCTGAAAACTGAGTGGCCTTTGAGAACCGCCTGTTTAGGGTAGAAATCTTGTGTTTTTGTGCTGACTTCACCAGGGCAGTGATCCTCCAGTTTATCATATACCTTCTACCCAGAGGATGGCAGAGGAAGAAGGCTCTTGTTCGCCATTTCCTGTGATAATTTGGGAGGGGTCACTGACATTGAATCCTTACCCACTCGTGTCAGGGATGTTGGAGATGTGTTTGATTCCCTCCCCCAGCTCTGGGAGCCAACTTTCCTATGACCCTTTTTCCTCAGGCAGTCTGTGATGCAGCCACCTAGAAAAGCAGCCAGTTAGGCTGCCTTGGGCCAAGGCAAAGCCAGGCTTCTTGATACCCAGCTCCGATCTAGGGACAGATCCTGGCCAGCAGCTCCAATTCCTATACTCCCCCTCCCCAGTCTGCCTCCTTGTGAAACCCATCCCTGCAGAAGGCTGTGGGCAGAATGCTTGCAGGTCCCCTCCCCTGGCTATTCTGCGCCTGCGCCCCTCTTTCCAGTCCTGATTCACGTGCATGCATGCCCGTGTATCCACAGAGACATTTAAAAAATGCATGAGTAGGCTCCCAGCAAATAGATGCTACTACAGCTTTTTCTTTGCTGCTTTGGCTTAGAGGAGACAGCTTTATTTATTTATTTATTTATTTAATTTTGTGTGGCTGTACACTGTTCCCAGGTATGGATCATTTTTATTTTGGGGTTTTGTTTTGTTTTGGTTGTTGTTGTTAAACTCTATAATTTGTTTCAGCCTCTGGTCATGTAGTAAAGGACAGCCATATTGCTGAACATAAGGGGACTCTGGTGTGTGTCTGATTTGGTACATGGGAGTTGGAGTTCCTATAAGATGGAGACCTGGTGGTGTGATTAGATTACATCCAACAGTTCTTGATCCTCCGCTGTATTGAGGAAGAGACTCACTGTCTCTCCTCTGAGGGGTGTGTGTGTGTGTGTGTGTGTGTGTGAATAGAACAGGGCCTCAAGCTTCCTTGGTAAGTATTCTACCACTGAAGCCATACCAGCCCTTTTAGCTTTAGTCATTATTTTGAATAGAATCTTGTGTTTTTGTACAGACTGCCCTGGACTGTGATTCTCCTGTTTATACCTTCTGGGGAGCTAGCATGTCATGCATACACCACCTAGCCGAGCTTTATTGGGTGAGATTGGGTTTCAGTTTTTTGTCCAGGCTAGCCTTGAACCACAATCCTTGCTTTTTCTGCCTCCCAAGTAGCTGGGTAGTAGGTGTGAGCCAGCATGCCAGGAAGTACCGGAGGTTTTTGTTTAAAATTAATTTACTTTATTATTATTATAGAGGTGATGTACAAGGATCAGAGTTACATGAGTCAAGTAATGAGTCCATTTCCTTTTGTACACTGTCTTCTGTTCCTCACTTTCTCCTTCCGTATTGAAGTTTTGAACTCAGAGTCTTGAGCTTACTGAGAAGGAATGCCCCTTGAGCTATGGCCCCCAATCTACTCCCCTGACTTGTACAGAAGTTTTTACTTCTACTTCTCCTTTTCCATGGGTGGCAACGTTTAGAATCAGGTTCCATAATGGGACTGTTTATAACTACACCCTCAAAACCACTGATTCTGTGTTCAGGGGCTTACTGTCCTGGCTGTGCTTAGCTCAAGCTTGCCAGAGTCTGGAGGCACTAAATAGAGATTGTTCTACTCCTGTGCCCCTTTGACTGAAGGCTGGGGACTGGGGTAAGTCCTCCTTCCCTACCCTGGCTCTGGGCAGGCTGCCCTCCTGTAGGCAAAACAAAAGGTCTGAGCTCTTACCAGTGGCCCTGAATCTGGGCCAAAAAGGAGATCCCCAGTCCTTCAGAGACATACTGGGAGTCCGCTCACCAAAATGAGTTGGGGCTGACTGTTGGGCCCCCTCCCTTCTGTCTGCTTTTGTTTTATATGCACCTTGCATCCTGTTTCATCAGGTTCTTGGGATGTACCAATTCCCAGAGAGTTGGGTGGACGGCCATACTCCAAAGATGTGGAGGAATCAGTCACTAATATCTGTCTACGCGTGTGTGCACGTGTGTGTCCATGCCTCTAAATATGTACCTGAGGGACAGGCTTGGGCCATTTGCGGAGGGACTTTGTGTTCTCCTGCTGCAGACCTGACCCTTCTAACTCGATAGTGAGATACCAGCACTGTCAGTTAAAATGTTTCTTAAAATAAAAACACTCAGCTCTCTCAGCCATATCTAAGACCTCCAGACTGCGTGTGCGAGGGGCCTGGCATTAGTTTATACTGGGTTATTTAATCTGCAAAGGGAACGCACGAGATAGGCCCTGTGGTTATCTTCCCTTTGCTTTATGTTCTTCAGTACTGAGAAGTGAAGATGGAATTTTATGTCTGTTAGGCAGACTTTCTACCTCTATCCCCAGGCCTTTACCCTCCCCACACCCCTCTCTTTTCAGGCAAGGTCTTGCTATGTCTCCCAGGCTGCCCCCCCCCTCCGCATGTCAGATGGTACTGTTAGATTATGAAATCTCAAATAAGGAACCCAAGGCTCGCCTGGGTCACTCAGCAAATGAAGGCTGGGTATTCCACCACTTGAGTCACACTTGGAGTCTGCCCAAGCTGGCTTTGAACTGAGATCCTCAGACCTCAGCCTGCTGAGTAGCTAGGATCACAGGCGTGCCAGTACCTGGTCTTTTTCTGTCGTTAAGTATTAGGTATGATGTTGTCTGTGTTGCAGTTTCTTTGAGTCATCTGTAAGTTCATACTTGAAGGACGGAGGCCCGTTGTCCTGAAGCCCCTGCCACAGTCTGCATGGATGTAATGGCTGCAGCTCCCACACTCTCTTAGACACCCTGTAGCCGTAGCTGCCGGTGGTGGTTCCAGTCCCACAAGGCGAACTTGACCCCTTGCTGAATCCAGTGAGACATTTTCCTCTAGATAATAAGTAATGTGTGGACCAATCCTGTTGCATGTTGGAGCCAGGTGCCATGCTAGGACAGGCATGCACCAGCCATCTTTACATAGTCACCTGCTTGCATGCTCCCCCCCACTCCAACTTTGTACCAGGACTTTTGAGTGCATTAGAAATCCTGTACACTGGAAAGATAGCTTGGAGGATAGCGGAGGCGTGCGCTTCCCTAAACAAATAAAACACACTCTACTTTTACTTTGGATGAAGATATTTCATTTAGAGCTAGCTTCCCAGGTCTTTGTTCTTGGTCAGCCTGGACAGATGCGGCTGCCACCAATGCCCTTAGGGTCCTGGTGAATCTCTCCATGTCCTCATGAAAAAATAAGTACTGATCTGAGCCCACACACCTGAGGCTTTCTTTTCCTTCTACAGCCCCAAATGGGGTTATTTTCTTGGAGAAAATCAGCTTTCTGCTCATGTGGGAGTCAGTTTCTCTCAGTTTGGTGGTTCAGAAGCAGGCTCTTTGCCCTGTGACCAGGACTGGGGTGGCAGAGATAGCTGCCCTACAGTCCCCAGTGTGGGAGGTACCAAATTCAGAAGGCTTTGGCCACTCGTGTGGCATCATATAATAGAGGTGTAAACACTGGCTTTTTACTCTCATTGGCAGGAATTAGACACTAAAAATATTAGACATTAGAAATATTGGAATATTAGAAATATTCACCCAAGCAAATGCTCTGCCCTTTGGGGACACACACATAGGGGTGTGTGTGTGTGTGTGTACTTAGGCATGTGTATATACATGCAAATGCGCATTTACATATGCAAATAAATGCTGTCATTCAAACCTGCAACATGGCAGCTAGGTGCATCCTCTGATTTCTGGTTCTCTTTCAGTTCTTAGGATCCGCCCACACCCCTAGCAACTGAGGACCAGCTGTGAATGAGTCAGGTTCTTTAGGGGAGGCATGGGGATCCCTCAGTTGGAATGAGGGCTGTGACAGGGCTGTTCCTCCTTTGCTGCTTCTAATTCCCTTGTTGCTTCTAATGGCTTGACTCTTGTTTCTGTACCCTGTCTGTGTAGGTTTCCTTCCTAGTTCAGGGCAAGGAGCATTATTTGTTTTGGGGTGTGTGTGTGTTGGCTAAGTGGGGCACAGTATGGCACCAAGGACCAGAAACACAGCCTTGCCAAGTCCTTTGTTCTTATCTACGTCGTCATGGACAACCAACCTGAAGGTACATTTCTATCTTTTTTTGGCAGGGGGTGGTGGTGGTGGTCTGTTTATTGTTCTCCTTATTTTGAAGCTCATCACACAAAAACACTTGCTAACCAGGAACTTGGCCACACTGTGTGGCCATGAGCCAGTCTGTCCCAAGGTGACCTGCTTGGAAAAGCTCAGAGGCTTGATACCTCAGATTAAATGTCCCCGTGTGGCTGCCACAGAGGTGTGGCCTGCTCCCCATGGGTGGTTGACCCTTTTCCCTGGGGCACAGGGCATAGGCATGCTTGCACTTATCTCCTCGGAGCTGGAGCCCAAGGTACATCTTGAAAGTTATGCAAGGCATGGGGCCTGAATTTAGAGACCCTTCCTTGAGCTAGGAGTGCAGTGCAGCTTAATGGTAGATTGGATCCCCAGCACTGGGGGGCAGGGGCTGTGGGGAAGAGTCACACACTGGAGACTCACTGGCTCAGTGCCAGTGAGTCTGTGCTGTTCCTGTCTCGGGGGGGGCCTTCTGAGGATGGAATGCTAGCACATGCCAATCTCCTGTGGCCACAGGCCAGTTGGCAAGAAGCATGGCAATGGACAGAGAATGACACAGTGTCACCGTGTCCCTCACCCAGGTCTACAGCTCAGGTGAGGGAGGAGCCGCATGTTGATGGTCAGATAGACTGGCCTACTCACTCCTTTTGGGAGGGTCAGCAGTCAATCTTTGGGGGTACGCACTCCTTCTCTGGCCTAGCCTTTCTCCCATAGTTAGGACAGCCTGTGCACATGGTGAGACACCCATAGGAGTGGGTGGGGCTGGGGGAGGGGCCAGGCTGTGGCCTGGGGAACCCATCAGTCCCTCCTGGCAGTCTTCCAGGTATGTAAGTGGTCTAAGGAGGCTTGACCCCTTCTCCTCCGGCCACACCTGCATGTGTGTAGAACCTACGATAAAGCCAGGAATGTCCTCCTAGAAATTCCTTTGCCACAGTCTTCACCTGTCCTTAACTCTGTTACATGTATATGTTTGCAAAGAAGGAAAGGAACTTGGTTCAGTGCTAAAGGTAGAAGTTAAAAGTGAATGGAGGAGGGTTATCCAAAATATTGGATCCACAGATCTCAGCCTCATGAATAACTAGGATTGCAGTTGTGAATAACCATCAGTGCCTGCTAGCCCAGTCTTTTAAGTTTACTCTTCCGTCTGATTTTGCTCCTAGCTCTGAATGAAGAACACATTTATCACTGTACATGGCCTCAAAAAGACAAGCACTTTCGTGTGTGCGTGTGTGTGTGTGTGTGTGTGTGTGTGTGTGTGTGTGTGTCCCTGAAGATATTGCCTGCGGTCATCTGAGCAGCCAGCTCTGTGGAGTCTTTCCTCTGAACAGAGAAGTCAGAGGCAAGATGGCTCTGCAGGTGGTGCAGGCACAGCAGATGCGTTTGCTGTTCCTGGTGCCATGAACCGTGCGATGGGGTGGGGGTTGGGAGTCTCATCTCCAAAAGGCCGATGCCATGCTGGAGCAGGGAGGAGAGGGCACGGTGCCTTCAGGCTCAGCCATGGAGCCAGCCCCGTGTCTCTCCCGTGAGGCACTCTTGCCTGGCTTGGTGAATGTGGAATCTGCGCTCTTCAGCTCTTTGTCTGAGGGTTCAGCCTGTCTTCAGCCGCTCCTCCTCTGAGTCTGAGCTGTGTCTAAGCAGCCTTCAGGATGATGGCTCATCCAGGAAAGAGGCTGCAGAGGGCTGGAGGAGGGAAGAAGGCCCCTCTTCTTGGTGTCATTGGGCAACTCAGCCTGTGGCTTGGGAGGCAGGCTGTGGGTTCCTCCTTCCGCCCTCCCTCCGGGGACACCCTGGCACTGGTCCCATGGGGTGTTAGGAGGAGGTAACTTGGTTGGTCGCCATCGCCACCGGTCCTCCTACGCCTCAGAGCTGGAGGTAAACATTGGGTTGCCTTGACAACCAAGCTGAGCCCCGGCTCCCAAGTGCTCTTTGGGAGAGAAGTTCTCATTGTCTCAAGTTTCCAGGATAGGTTTCTATTTTGATGGTTTTTTTTTGTTTTGTTTTGTTTTTTAATAGCTAGTATGACTAAGGTACCAAATAGCCTGACCTGGTTCCTATAATTTCTTATTAAACGTTTATATTCCCATTATAGGAGGCACATTTCCGTGATGTATTGACTTTTTCTTTGCCACTGTGGCATGGCTGGATGGGTAGGGGCATCACACCCCACACCCCCTG